>NW_024402385.1:0-77000 GCF_016859285.1 Xiphias gladius
TATTACCTGGTTTATTACCTTCTTCAGATTCCTTTTTTTTTTTTTTTTTGACCAGAAATTTGGCCACTGCCTTTCCTTTGAGCCCCTGATTGTTGCTGACTGGCATTTTGACTTAGCTAGTCAGTTCGCAGCACGTGTGCTCTTAAGCATCAGACCCAGTGGTTCCACCGCCATTTTCACAGTAACAGCGGGTGTGGGGAATCAAACGAGTTTTCAACACACATTTATATGTAAATGCATATAAATTGCATCGTAAACACTCATCTACAAGAACAAGGAGACATTCTGAAATAACAGTTACATGGACATACACCACAAGCATTCTGGTAAACATAATAATCATTTCATCCACCAAATATTCTAACACACCGTCACACAGGATCATGTTCAAGTAAATTTCAAATTTCAATCCATCCAATGGTGGTTGACGTGTTTCAGTCTTAACCAAAGTGGTGGACCGACCAGCTGACAGACCGGCATTGCCATATATATGCAGTTAGCACGGCTAAATAGTCCTACAGTAACATTTCAAACGTGCCAAGAGTCATTGTAGTTAAGGTCAAAAGCTCTTTAATTATTTTCATTAGAACACATTTGAATCCCTTAAATTGTGGAACACATTAAAAGCGTACACCGAAGCCAGACTTGAGAAAGGCACTCAGTAAATATACTTATCTTCCTTCTAATCCTGCTCACCAAAATCCCAGATGACTGATCTGGTATTCTCAGCTCCACTGGACCATTTCCATACACTATCTGACCCGTTATACACACCGGTCCAGCCTTCATACGTGGCAAGCTGGTTAATCTCCGACGGTGGCCAAGTCACTGTAGTGCTCTCTGCAGTAGTTAGGAGCAAGCAAACCAGGTCCTCCAATGGGAGACGTGGACAACCTTTGAAATGTTCGGGTCTGAAGTCGCCGCCCGTGGAGGAGCGAGAAGGACGAAGACCTGGTGGATGAGGAGAAGACTGGTGATGTTTCTCTCCATGTTTTTCCTCAGAAAGGCTTCAAAGTAGAGTTGGTTCAGGCATCACTGTGTACGTTACATTTATTGCAACGCAATGCAATAAATACAAACCGTGTCATTTATTTATCAATTGATCCATCCATCTATCCATTCACTCATTTAGGTCCACTCAGAGGGACTTCTGGCAACTGACGGCCACCGTCAGTCAAACCATATTAAAGATGACTGCAAAGTCAAATTTCACTGATATATGGGAGAAGTGCTACAACAGAGGAGCGGCAAGCCAGACAAATAGTCAGTTTGTCCCTTTTTCCTGGTAAGAAATAGCTGAGGATGAACTCTCTGTTGTAAGAGAAAGAATCATTCTTACTACATTTATGCATAAAGTAATGTTTCTTAGTATCATCTATTAAAATATTATTGCAAGCAAAAATGAAAAGCTGCTAAGGTTAACAGATGTACAGAAAAATAAACAGCTATGTGCCTGGAGTATATGTCCACCAGCCTGTCTCTACATACCATCATACAGCACAGTTAAGGATTTAACTCTCATGGGAATTTACATAATAAATAATAAAGCGCTTCTATGGTAAAACAGGGGAAGGAAACCCTGTCATCGCATCTTATTTCGGTCTGTTCACAAAAGTGATGGCACCAACAAAGGGAGATCAGCGCAGTGGACGCTCCTCATTCAAAGACAGGGCTGAAAGAGGGCTGTGCATTATGTGGCGGTATTATTCCTTCCCACATCACCTCATTTCCACCTCAACCGACCAATCAGAGCAGCGCGCATACACGACAGTCCGAGTCATTCACCGGGATATCCACCACGTACACAAACTCAATCTTCAAATGCGTTTATCCTCACAAGTCAACCGTGTTCAGTGATGCAAAGCAGAGCGAGACCAGGAAGTCCTCTTGTGTTCACAGTCCTCATCAACAGACAAATCCAAACAAAGTGGTGCCCCCTTTCACTAAGGCAGTCGTAGTCCTGATGATAAACCTCCAGTGCAAAGGCATGCAGCCGACATAGTTATTGGCTGAATTAACACTGGATATAAATTCTTGACCGCAGTTCACACTACCACGGTTAGCAACTTTTTGGCTGCGTCGTGTTTTGCATGTGGCTGTAGAAACTGGACCTGACATTAAAGTGATATTTTGGTTCCCACTGTCAAGACGTGTAACACAGAAATATTACACAGGCACCGCTGGGATTCGAACCCAGGATTTCCTGTTTACTAGACAGACGCTTTGACCAACTAAGCCACGGCACCTACACCCTGAGACCTTCTCTGAGTAATTCTTCAAGTAAAGCGTGTTAGCCTTTACAGAGAAGTACTTCAGTAACGTCTTAAGAAATATTCAGAAGGACTAAAACATGCTCTGTGGGATTTCACCTATGACCACAATAACTGGACCTTATGTTAAAGTGATTTTAGTGTTCCTGTTGTTAAGAAATGCAACAAAGCTGTAGCATAAAGGTACTATTGGGATTTGAACTCCCAATTCCTGTTTAAAAGGCAGGCACATAAACCATCTATGCCACAGTGTGTCCAAATGGAACAGCTCTAAGCGTCATGGTGAGTTTAACGTTGATTTAATCAGATACGTAGTTTCACCGATTAAAAAATGAGGAGTCCCTTTCGGTGCCTGCAACGCAGCTGAGATTGAAATATTACAATAGTAAAATGTATTATTTTATTGAAAATTGTAATTGTAATTATAATTCTAACCTTTGTTCATTTTTTATTTGGTTCAAATAAACAAAAACGCACGACTTTATCCTAAGATCTCAGCAAGTCAATTTATTTTTTGGGTCAGAAATTCATCAAAATTTGAGCTTACACAGAAGTGAAATTGTAAATATTTTCATTCATATTTAGTAGGAGAAATTGAGATTTGATAATGTTGAATTTTTAACTGATTTAATAATATAAATGAAAGTGGAAATATTTAATTTACTTGACTGCACAAAGTGGGATTTTTTTTTAATTTTTTTTGAAAAGTCTTTAATGTGGGAATGATTTCTTAAAGATTTGACTTTACAATTAATTCTTAAAAGGTTAAATACTGTAAATCGCATTTTTCCCCTTTATGACTAAACTGCACATCCGGAACCAAGTCTCCTCATCGTTGCTGCAATAATCATAATCCTGACTGATGTGGCCTTGATTGTTTTGGCAAGTATACCATTACTATTTCTTTGTCTCTCAGAACTAAAAGAAATAACAAATCCTTTTCTTTTGATTGGTGGCTTTCACATTTATTAAACAGTAATACCGCTTTATTTCAGCATGACTTTTTGAAAACACGTACAAACTGATGACAGACAAACTCGACAGCTGCACGAAGTAGTTGCCATTCATAGCGATAACTCTGGTATTTAATCTATTTGCCTATCAACTGTCCGATACTAGTCCAGCCCACGCAAAGGCACACCCATTGTCACTGTGCAACTGATCCCGCTCCATTTGCCCTCGGCTCTCTGGCGCAGGTTGCTAAATTCTTCGCTAAACCCAAACGTTCTTTTCTCCCAGTGAAGCCACAGCAGGTCCGGCCTCTACGCACTGCAGCAGACAAGTATGCACTTGTCAGTTTTTACGAAGTAATGGACACCATATTGTTAGGACTCAGGATCTCAATCCAGTAGCCATCAGGGTCCTGAATGAAGGCCAAGCCTTTCATTTTACCTGAGAATAAAAAAATAAGAAGGGAGGGGACAGAAAATTTATTGTACATATGATGTTAGATACATAAACATTATTAACTTCAGTTTCCACAAGTGTGCATCCTAATTATAAAGCTGTCAAGATTTATCCATTTAATCTGTCTATAAACCTTATATTCACTAAAATGACACATCTTACCATCATCTGGCTTCTTGACAAATGTGACTCCTTGCTCTTCAAACAATTTACAGGCTGCATAAACGTCAGGAACTGCAATTCCAATGTGTCCTGTGAAAAAGTCAGGTAGACTGTGACTGTTCCTCCGTGAGCCCACACACAAACATACAGACATGCACCTACATATTTCATTTTTCGGTCCTAACTGACTGGTTGTACAACAAGACAGCAATCTCACCAAAGCCACGTGGATCCGAGTTTCCATTGTGATAAGACTGGCTCGTCAGACTCAGAGCCCCAGTTACTGATTGACAAGAGGGACAGGAGCAGGGGTACAGGAGGTGAAAGCAGAAATGAAGAGAACAAGTTAGTTATTACCTGTGCAACCGATGAGGACTGAAGCGGTTTAGATGACTTCCAACACTAAGTGGAACTGACAAGGCTGGTTTCAAAATATTCCACCACCGTTTACTGTAACGCAACAGTGGAACGGACAAAGCAAAAACTAAAATATGAAACATCTGGATTTTTACCACAGAAGGTTATTCTCATCATTTCATGCGGCCATACAGCTCTCGTTCTAGGATGTAGACCCTTACTGTGTCAGTTCAATGGTGGCTCTTCTGGAAAATACCCAGGCGTCTTCTCCTTCACGTCTCTAGGAATCTCCTTCTTGTCCTCGTAGCCCAAGAAGAAGAGAGAGAAACGCATGGAGGGAAGTCAAACTTTGCAGGAGCCTGCAAGAATTTACAAACCGGAGAAAACCTAACTTAAGTCACAAAGTCCAGTTTATGAATAAGAAACTGTTTCAACATCAACATCAACACAATCACACACACAGTTGAAAAGTGTAAAATATTTGTTGTGTCAAATCTTATTGTGTTTCAATACCAATTAAGCCTGAATTAGAGTTCACTGAAGTGAAGCCCACGCTAATACTCACGTCATGCCGAGGATTCTGGTGTAGAAATCCAAGGATTTAACTGGATCTTTAACCCGCAGCATAGTCTGCTGCATCATAAAATCCTAAAACAGACATACAAGAGCAGAGCTTTACATATGCATAGGGCTGGGCGATAAGGACCAAAAATCATATCTCCACATTTCTAGGCTGAATGGCCATACATACGTATATCTCAGTATTTTCTATGAAGTTTGCTACATGTAAGACGTCGCAAGCACTTTTACGGAAACAGACCGAAATAAGATGCAATGACAGTTGTTTCCTTCCCTGTTTGAAAATATCCAGCTGCAAAACATTTAAATGAAAATTTATATAAAATAAATAGCCTATATTCAATAAAAATAGGGCCTATGCAGTGTTTCCCACAGGGTGAGAATTTACTTGTGGCGGTGGGTGGTGCAGGGTGTGACCGATGTGCACGCAGAGACTCGTGCAGTTTAGAGGGGGAAAGTGCAACCCGGGTTCTTTTCTGTAGCTACAATTTACAGATATCCCCTAAACGCCTCACATTCAGACACTAGACGCTAGCTAGGCAGCTGCCGCTGAGAAGCATCTAGTCCCAACGAGATGGTGAAATAAGGCCTTCTAATTTGACTGATTTTCTCAAGTTGAGAGAGTGATTTTATCTACCGGAGCAGGCCGCTCAAGTAGAGCCTATGTGTGGAAAACAGGGCTGTCAACGAAAATTCTGAATTCGATGATATAGTCAAATTGTAAAACAAACAAACAAAAAAACAAACAAAAAAGACCCACCAAACATTATATTGTGAAAATTAATATTTGATTTTGGAGAAAAAAGATGAAATGAAGGACAAGTTCAAACGAGAGAATAATTAAAAACAACCGTGTGGTAGTGATGGCAGAGAGTTCACAACCAGACTTGGTGAAATTGTGAAAACAGGGATTTGCAATTCATCAATATATGAAATCTGATGATAACATGAAATCATTACATGAGAGGGTTCACACGTCATGTTCCCCTCCCACCTCCTCTCCTCATCCTCCTCCTTTCTAATAGAAAAATGGAAAACAAGAAAGGTTGTAGTTAAAGACTTTAGAAATCATGTAAACAAAGTTATAATTCATCAATATATGAAATCTGCTGATAACAAGAAATCATTATCTTTAAAATGAGAGGGTTCACGTCATGTTTCCCTCCCACCTCCTCCTCCTCTCCTCCTCCTCATTAATAGATAAATGGAAAACATGCAGGTTGTAGTTAAAGACTTTAGAAATCAGGTAAACAAAGTTATTATTCATCAATATATGAAATCTGATGATAACATGAAATCATTACCTTTTACGTGAGAGGGTTCACACATCATGTTTCCCTCCCACCTCCTCTTCTTCCTCCTTTCTAATAGAAAAATGGAAAACAAGCAGGTTGTAGTGAAAGACTTTAGAAATCAGGTAAACAAAGTTATTATTCATCAATATATGAAATCTGATGATAAAATGAAATCATTATCTTTAAAATGAGAGGGTTCACACATCATGTTTCCCTCCCACCTCCTCCTCCTCTCCTCCTCCTCATTAATATAAAAATGGAAAACAAGCAGGTTGTAGTGAAAGACTTCAGAAATCAGGTAAACATAGTTACAATTTATCAATATATGAAATCTGATGATAACATGAAATCATTACCTTTTACGTGAGAGGGTTCACACGTCATGTTTCCCTCCCACCTCCTCCTCCTCTCCTCCTCCTCATTAATAGATAAATGGAAAACAAGCAGGTTGTAGTGAAAGACTTTAGAAATCAGGTAAACAAAGTTATTATTCATCAATATATGAAATCTGATGATAACATGAAATCATTACCTTTTACGTGAGAGGGTTCACACGTCATGTTTCCCTCCCACCTCCTCCTCCTCTCCTCCTCCTCTCCTCCTCCTCATTAATAGATAAATGGAAAACAAGCAGGTTGTAGTGAAAGACTTCAGAAATCAGGTAAACAAAGTTATTATTCATCAATATATGAAATCTGATGATAACATGAAATCATTACCTTTTACGTGAGAGGGTTCACACATCATGTTTCCCTTCCACCTCCTCTCCTCCTCCTCCTCCTCATTAATAGATAAATGGAAAACAAGCAGGTTGTAGTGAAAGACTTTAGAAATCAGGTAAACAAAGTTATTATTCATCAATATATGAAATCTGATGATAACATGAAATCATTACCTTTTACGTGAGAGGGTTCACACATCATGTTTCCCTCCCACCTCCTCCTCCTCTCCTCCTCCTCATTAATAGATAAATGGAAAACATGCAGGTTGTAGTGAAAGACTTTAGAAATCAGGTAAACAAAGTTATTATTCATCAATATATGAAATCTGATGATAACATGAAATCATTACCTTTTACGTGAGAGGGTTCACACATCATGTTTCCCTCCCACCTCCTCCTCCTCCTCCTCCTCCTCCTCCTCATTAATACAAAAATAGAAAATAAGCAGGTTGTATTTAAAGACTTTAAAAATCAGGTAAATAAAGTTACAATTCGTCAATATATGAAATCTGATGATAACATGAAATCCTTTCATTTTACGTGAACGGGTTCACACGTCATGTTTCCCTCCAAACCTCCTCTCCTCCTCCTCCTCCTCCCTCCTCCTCATTAATATAAAAATGGAAAACAAGCAGGTTGTAGTGAAAGACTTTAGAAATCAGGTAAAAAAAGTTATTATTCATCAATATATGAAATCTGATGACAAAATGAAATCATTATCTTTAAAATGAGAGGGTTCACACGTCATGTTTCCCTCCCACCTCCTCCTCCTCATTAATATAAAAATGGAAAACAAGCAGGTTGTAGTGAAAGACTTTAGAAATCAGGTAAACAAAGTTATTATTCATCAATATATGAAATCTGATGATAACATGAAATCATTACCTTTTACGTGAGAGGGTTCACACGTCATGTTTCCCTCCCACCTCCTCCTCCTCCTCCTCCTCTCCTCCTCCTCTCTAATAGATAAATGGAAAACAAGCAGGTTGTAGTGAAAGACTTTAGAAATCAGGTAAACAAAGTTATTATTCATCAATATATGAAATCTGATGATAACATGAAATCATTACCTTTTATGTGAGAGGGTTCACACGTCATGTTTCCCTCCCACCTCCTCCTCCTCATTAATATAAAAATGGAAAACAAGCAGGTTGTAGTGAAAGACTTTAGAAATCAGGTAAACAAAGTTATTATTCATCAATATATGAAATCTGATGATAACATGAAATCATTACCTTTTACGTGAGAGGGTTCACACGTCATGTTTCCCTCCCACCTCCTCCTCCTCTCCTCCTCCTCATTAATAGATAAATGGAAAACATGCAGGTTGTAGTGAAAGACTTTAGAAATCAGGTAAACAAAGTTATTATTCATCAATATATGAAATCTGATGATAACATGAAATCATTACCTTTTACGTGAGAGGGTTCACACATCATGTTTCCCTCCCTCCTCCTCCTCCTCTCCTCCTCCTCTATAACAAAAAATGGAAAACAAGCAGGTTGTAGTTAAAGACTTTAGAAAACAGGTATAAAAGTTATTATTCATCAATATATGAAATCTGATGATAACATGAAATCATTACCTTTTATGTGAGAGGGTTCACACATCATGTTTCCCTCCCACCTCCTCCTCCTCTCCTCCTCCTCATTAATATAAAAATGGAAAACAAGCAGGTTGTAGTGAAAGACTTCAGAAATCAGGTAAACAAAGTTATTATTCATCAATATATGAAATCTGATGATAACATGAAATCATTACCTTTTATGTGAGAGGGTTCACACATCATGTTTCCCTCCCACCTCCTCCTCCTCTCCTCCTCCTCTCTAATAGATAAATGGAAAACAAGCAGGTTGTAGTGAAAGACTTCAGAAATCAGGTAAAAAAGTTATTATTCATCAATATATGAAATCTGATGATAACATGAAATCATTATCTTTAAAATGAGAGGGTTCACACGTCATGTTTCCCTCCCACCTCCTCCTCCTCCTCCTCCTCCTCATTAATACAAAAATGGAAAACAAGCAGGTTGTAGTTAAAGACTTTAGAAATCAGGTAAAAAGTTATTATTCATCAATATATGAAATCTGATGACAAAATGAAATCATTATCTTTAAAATGAGAGGGTTCACACGTCATGTTTCCCTCCCACCTCCTCCTCCTCCTCCTCATTAATAGAAAATGGAAAACAAGCAGGTTGTAGTGAAAGACTTTAGAAATCAGGTAAACAAAGTTATTATTCATCAATATATGAAATCTGATGATAACATGAAATCATTACCTTTTACGTGAGAGGGTTCACACATCATGTTTCCCTCCTCCTCCTCCTCCTCCTCTCCTCCTCCTCATTAATAGATAAATGGAAAACAAGCAGGTTGTAGTGAAAGACTTTAGAAATCAGGTATAAAAGTTATTATTCATCAATATATGAAATCTGATGATAACATGAAATCATTACCTTTTACGTGAGAGGGTTCACACATCATGTTTCCCTCCCACCTCCTCCTCCTCTCCTCCTCCTCATTAATAGATAAATGGAAAACAAGCAGGTTGTAGTGAAAGACTTTAGAAATCAGGTAAACAAAGTTATTATTCATCAATATATGAAATCTGATGATAACATGAAATCATTACCTTTTACGTGAGAGGGTTCACATCATGTTTCCTCCTCCTCCTCCTCCTCTCCTCCTCCTCTCTAACAAAAATGGAAAACAAGCAGGTTGTAGTGAAAGACTTTAGAAATCAGGTAAACAAAGTTATTATTCATCAATATATGAAATCTGATGATAACATGAAATCATTACCTTTTATGTGAGAGGGTTCACACATCATGTTTCCCTCCCACCTCCTCCTCCTCTCCTCCTCCTCATTAATAGATAAATGGAAAACAAGCAGGTTGTAGTGAAAGACTTCAGAAATCAGGTAAAAAAAAGTTGTTATTCATCAATATATGAAATCTGATGATAACATGAAATCATTACCTTTTACGTGAGAGGGTTCACACGTCATGTTTCCCTCCCACCTCCTCCTCCTCTCCTCCTCCTCATTAATAGATAAATGGAAAACATGCAGGTTGTAGTGAAAGACTTTAGAAATCAGGTAAACATAGTTACAATTTATCAATATATGAAATCTGATGATAACATGAAATCATTACCTTTTACGTGAGAGGGTTCACACATCATGTTTCCCTCCCACCTCCTCCTCCTTAATAGATAAATGGAAAACATGCAGGTTGTAGTGAAAGACTTTAGAAATCAGGTAAACAAAGTTATTATTCATCAATATATGAAATCTGATGATAACATGAAATCATTACCTTTTATGTGAGAGGGTTCACACATCATGTTTCCCTCCCACCTCCTCCTCCTCATTAATATAAAAATGGAAAACAAGCAGGTTGTAGTGAAAGACTTCAGAAATCAGGTAAACAAAGTTATTATTTATCAATATATGAAATCTGATGATAACATGAAATCATTATCTTTTATGTGAGAGGGTTCACACATCATGTTTCCCTCCCACCTCCTCCTCCTCCTCTCCTCCTCATTAATATAAAAATGGAAAACAAGCAGGTTGTAGTGAAAGACTTTAGAAATCAGGTAAAAAAAGTTATTATTCATCAATATATGAAATCTGATGATAACATGAAATCATTACCCCTTACGTGAGAGGGTTCACACGTCGTGTTTCCCTCTCACCTCCTCCTCCTCCTCCTCCTCCTCATTAATACAAAAATTGAAAACAAGAAAATTGTAGTGAAATACTTCAGAAATCAGGTAAAAAAGCTATAATTCGTCAATATATGAAATCTGATGATAACATGAAATCATTATCTTTAAAATGAGAGGGTTCACACGTCATGTTTCCCTCCCACCTCCTCTCCCTCTCCTCCTCCTCATTAATATAAAAATGGAAAACAAGCAGGTTGTAGTGAAAGACTTCAGAAATCAGGTAAACATAGTTACAATTTATCAATATATGATATCTGATGATAACATGAAATCATTACCTTTTACGTGAGAGGGTTCAAACATCATGTTTCCCTCCCACCTCCTCCTCCTTTCCTCCTTCTTATTAATAGACAAATGGAAAACAAGCAGGTTGTAGTTAAAGACTTTACAAATCAGGTAAACAAAGTTATTATTCATCGTTTTTTGAAAATCTGATGATAACATGAAATCATTGTCTTTTACGTGAGAGGGTTCACACGTCTTATTTCCCTTCCACCTCCCCTTCTTTCTCTGTTGTATCTTTCATCTCACCCTTTTTTTCTCTTCTTTTCTTCCCCCTTCTCTTCACTTCACTTCTCTTCTTTAAACATTTCTTCGTTTTGGTCCCTCTCCTTTCTTTATTCATGTTCCTTCTGGTCTTTTCTTCTCTTTCACATACTTTCTCTTCCCTACTGTAATACTTCCTTTTCTATTACTGTTCAGTTTCTTTTCCTACCCAGTTTGGACCCCTGTAACAGGCTGCACCAGTTTTTAACTTTTTTAACTATGTTGCTAGTACTATCACAGCTCCTCTCGCTACAACCATTTGTGCTACTTTTCTACCAATTGGGGGCCGTGGGGTTTTGAATGAGAACCATCGTCCAGGTAGCGTTGCTCCATCTGAAGGTGGAAACAAACACAACCTTTAAACCTATGCTCCACATCACATAAACAAACCAGGAACTGATTTACCCTAATAACCTAATGGAAAAGTCATCACAGCATTGAATCAAAACCACCACGCTGCAGTAATACTTCCAATAAAACTCACAAAATAAAAGTCACGCATTATACTTAGCACAAAGTATATGAGTATTTAATTGTAATTGAAATGTAAATGTATTTGATTTCATTAAATACAAACAGGTAAGTGTTACTACTGAAAGAGGCCTTACATACAGTATGAAAGCCTCACATATCACTGGCCCTGTGAATATCTGAACTTTTAGCCCAAACAGCTGAGTTTAAGAAAACATTACATAACTCGAGCCATTCATGCACGTTAGGTTATTTCACTTTGTCCTGCTAAGAGTCTGGATGCTTTATATTATTAGTATATATTTGTTGCTCATTTCTTGCAGAGTTGTGTTGTATAAAATGTCTTCTCCTTTTTTCTGTGTGTCAAGTAATTAACACACAGAAAAGCTTGGGCAAGATAGTATCACTCCATCACACAAATGCTGAATGGCCGCAACCAATACCAATTATTATCAATACATTTTATTATCCAGAAATTTGAAGGATAGGAAACATTATATTTATTCGTTTTTGTCAGCCTGCCTGTTTGTTTAACAGTTTGGTGACTTCTGAGGGGACAATCCGTGTAAAACAAACCAAGAAAGCAGCTTTTGGTTTCTTATGCAAGCTTCAGTCAAAACAGTCAAACGTCAGTCCCATTTGACTCATTTACACTGATAACTGAAAATATTGCCAACCCTGACATTTGCAGAGGAGAATGCTGAAGATTCTCAAGTCTCAATATCAAAATACATTGAAAACAACATGGCTTTGAAACGTGTCAAAATCTGCCATCTTCCATGAAAAAAAACCCTCTTGTAGGTGACAGCAGGTCTTTAGTAGATGTCCAGATGCAAACTGTCTCCTTTTCAACGAAATCGTCGAGTGAAAGTAGGAAAACCGTCTTTTTCCGACCGTTGGAAGGTTGTTTCTGTTGCAATGAAGCACCTAGCAACAGCAAACATGGCGAACGTGGAACCTTCATGTCCGTTCTAATAACGTGTCTGTTCTGACAGTCACAATGAGAAGGACAGAGCTCAACATTTAACCATTGAGGCCTTTACCGTGTAGTTGTCAAAGACATGTAGCGGAGTAAAAAGTACATTTCTACTGAATTTTAGTGGAGTAGAAGCCTAAATAGCCCAAAATAGAAACGCTGATTTAGAAAAGTACGTCTCAAGTTGGGACCTAAGTACAGTACTTGAGTAAATGTAGAGTATGTAGTTACTTCCTACAACTTCCTGCCAGTCGCTGAAGAAAGAATCCGAAATGAATCTTCATAAAAATACAGGTTTAGTTTCATGTTTGGGCCGTGTGGTGTGGTGTGGTATGGCACGGTACTCCCACGGGCCCAGGTCGGGAACGGAGCAGGTCGACGCCCCCAGCGGGTTCTTGCCTGTGAATAGACGCTCTAGTGCAGCCTGAGTAATACAGCGGGACCCGGTCGTTATACTGATCCGCTGACAACTGGGACAAGACACACACGGTCAAACATCATGTCTTCATACGATACAACAGCTCCGTCGTTGTTTCTGTATTTGGACGGAGACCCTTCAGAAACCAGTGCTGTTTGTTGGCCCTACAGCGCCTCCACCTGGACTAGAGGAGCAATGACCATCCATCACACCAGTCGGTGCAATACACACACACTGGAGGTGATTGACTGAACTCGATGGAGAGAGAAAAACTAATCCACTGCCTACACCCTTCCCCAAGCCTCTCTCTCTCACGTTTATCTTGTTGTAAGGTTGTTCTTGTTAGCGTGTGTGTGTGTGTGTAATACCAGCACTTTAAATGGACATTTCCATGTGTGTGCTACCTTCAGATTGTAAAAGCTGTGATGCAGATGACCCTGAAGATGCTTCAGAGCCACTCAACAGATAAACAATGGTTCTGCTGTCTCACAAGGCAGGGCTTTTAGAATTGTAACCAGTGGTTTCATTGTTGGTTACAAATCCTTAATATGCCTTAGCGATCAAGTAATGAAATGGCGTGTGCGGATCTCTTTCTTTCAACATTTCTTAGCCACGTCACTGCTGAAACAGAGCCGCAGAGCATCCGTAACCACAGACTAGATAGGCTTTTTTCATAGTACACATTTGGACGTGTGAACAATAAAATGAAGGATGGCTCACTGTCACGCTGTCATGGCTTACTGAGACGTTTGAATACAACGCAGCCATGTTACTAGTTGCTCCTGTGCTTTTCCAACTCTGAGAAGTCAGAATGTCTGCTGTGAAAAAGACCTCTGGCTTATTAGAAGGTGTAATTGAATAAGTCATGCATGTGCACAACAAAAAAACATTTCACATCTATCATTAGCTTCATACAGCTGTATGCTAAAGCTTGGTCCCTCAACGAAAAAGTCCATGTTTATTGGATTTTTGAAATGATTTTTGATTTTTACTGTCCTGTCCCCTTTTCTCTCTTTATTACCTGGTTTATTACCTTCTTCAGATTCCTTTTTTTTTTTTTTTTTTGACCAGAAATTTGGCCACTGCCTTTCCCTTTGAGCCCCTGATTGTTGCTGACTGGCATTTTGACTTAGCTAGTCAGTTCGCAGCACGTGTGTGCTCTGCGCATCAGACCCAGTGGTTCCACCACGCCATTTTCACAGTAACAGCGGGGTGTGGGGAATCAAACGAGTTTTCAACACACATTTATATGTAAATGCATATAAATTGCATCGTAAACACTCATCTACAAGAACAAGGAGACATTCTGAAATAACAGTTACATGGACATACACCACAAGCATTCTGGTAAACATAATAATCATTTCATCCACCAAATATTCTAACACACCGTCACACAGGATCATGTTCAAGTAAATTTCCAAATTTCAATCCATCCAATGGTGGTTGACGTGTTTCAGTCTTAACCAAAGTGGTGGACCGACCAGCTGACAGACCGGCATTGCCATATATATGCAGTTAGCACGGCTAAATAGTCCTACAGTAACATTTCAAACGTGCCAAGAGTCATTGTAGTTAAGGTCAAAAGCTCTTTAATTATTTTCATTAGAACACATTTGAATCCCTTAAATTGTGGAACACATTAAAAGCGTACACCGAAGCCAGACTTGAGAAAGGCACTCAGTAAATATACTTATCTTCCTTCTAATCCTGCTCACCAAAATCCCAGATGACTGATCTGGTATTCTCAGCTCCACTGGACCATTTCCATACACTATCTGACCCGTTATACACACCGGTCCAGCCTTCATACGTGGCAAGCTGGTTAATCTCCTGTGCATTTCCGACGGTGGCCAAGTCACTGTAGTGCTCTCTGCAGTAGTTAGGAGCAAGCAAACCAGGTCCTCCAATGGGAGACGTGGACAACCTTTGAAATGTTCGGGTCTGAAGTCGCCGCACGTGGAGGAGCGAGAAGGACGAAGACCTGGTGGATGAGGAGAAGACTGGTGATGTTTCTCTCCATGTTTTTCCTCAGAAAGGCTTCAAAGTAGAGTTGGTTCAGGCATCACTGTGTACGTTACATTTATTGCAACGCAATGCAATAAATACAAACCGTGTCATTTATTTATCAATTGATCCATCCATCTATCCATTCACTCATTTAGGTCCACTCAGAGGGACTTCTGGCAACTGACGGCCACCGTCAGTCAAACCATATTAAAGATGACTGCAAAGTCAAATTTCACTGATATATGGGAGAAGTGCTACAACAGAGGAGCGGCAAGCCAGACAAATAGTCAGTTTGTCCCCTTTTCCTGGTAAGAAATAGCTGAGGATGAACTCTCTGTTGTAAGAGAAAGAATCATTCTTACTACATTTATGCATAAAGTAATGTTTCTTAGTATCATCTATTAAAATATTATTGCAAGCAAAAATGAAAAGCTGCTAAGGTTAACAGATGTACAGAAAAATAAACAGCTATGTGCCTGGAGTATATGTCCACCAGCCTGTCTCTACATACCATCATACAGCACAGTTAAGGATTTAACTCTCATGGGAATTTACATAATAAATAATAAAGCGCTTCTATGGTAAAACTCATCAAAATTGATGGCACCAACAAAGGGAGATCAGCGCAGTGGACGCTCCTCATTCAAAGACAGGGCTGAAAGAGGGCTGAGCATTATGTGGCGGTATTATTCCTTCTACATCACCTCATTTCCACCTCAACCGACCAATCAGAGCAGCGCGCATACACGACAGTCCGAGTCATTCACCGGGATATCCACCACGTACACAAACTCAATCTTCAAATGCGTTTATCCTCACAAGTCAACCGTGTTCAGTGATGCAAAGCAGAGCGAGACCAGGAAGTCCTCTTGTGTTCACAGTCCTCATCAACAGACAAATCCAAACAAAGTGGTGCCCCCTTTCACTAAGGCAGTCGTAGTCCTGATGATAAACCTCCAGTGCAAAGGCATGCAGCCGACATAGTTATTGGCTGAATTAACACTGGATATAAATTCTTGACCGCAGTTCACACTACCACGGTTAGCAACTTTTTGGCTGCGTCGTGTTTTGCATGTGGCTGTAGAAACTGGACCTGACATTAAAGTGATATTTTGGTTCCCACTGTCAAGACGTGTAACACAGAAATATTACACAGGCACCGCTGGGATTCGAACCCAGGATTTCCTGTTTACTAGACAGACGCTTTGACCAACTAAGCCACGGCACCTACAGCCTGAGACCTTCTCTGAGTAATTCTTCAAGTAAAGCGTGTTAGCCTTTACAGAGAAGTACTTCAGTAACGTCTTAAGAAATATTCAGAAGGACTAAAACATGCTCTGTGGGATTTCACCTATGACCACAATAACTGCACCTTATGTTAAAGTGATTTTAGTGTTCCTGTTGTTAAGAAATGCAACAAAGCTGTAGCATAAAGGTACTATTGGGATTTGAACTCCCAATTCCTGTTTACAAGGCAGGCACATAAACCATCTATGCCACAGTGTGTCTACATGGAGCTGCTCTAAGCGTCATGGTGAGTTTAACGTTGATTTAATCAGATACGTCGTTTCACCGATTAAAAGGCCTAAATGAGGAGTCCCTTTCGGTGCCTGCAACGCAGCTGAGATTGAAATATTACAATAGTAAAATGTATTATTTTATTGAAAATTGTAATCGTAATTATAATTCTAACCTTTGTTCATTTTTTATTTGGTTCAAATTTTACAGAAACGCACGACTTTATCCTTAGATCTCAGCAAGTCAATTTATTTTTTGTTCAGAAATTCATCAAAATTTGAGCTTACACAGAAGTGATATTGTAAATATTTTCATTCATATTTAGTAGGAGAAATTGAGATTTGATAATGTTGAATTTTTAACTGATTTAATAATATAAATGAAAGTGGAAATATTTAATTTACTTGACTGCACAAAGTGGGATTTTTTTTTAATTTTTTTTGAAAAGTCTTTAATGTGGGAATGATTTCTTAAAGATTTGACTTTACAATTAATTCTTAAAAGGTTAAATACTGTAAATCGCATTTTTCCCCTTTATGACTAAACTGCACATCCGGAACCAAGTCTCCTCATCGTTGCTGCAATAATCATAATCCTGACTGATGTGGCCTTGATTGTTTTGGCAAGTATACCATTACTATTTCTTTGTCTCTCAGAACTAAAAGAAATAACAAATCCTTTTCTTTTGATTGGTGGCTTTCACATTTATTAAACAGTAATACCGCTTTATTTCAGCATGACTTTTTGAAAACACGTACAAACTGATGACAGACAAACTCGACAGCTGCACGAAGTAGTTGCCATTCATAGCGATAACTCTGGTATTTAATCTATTTGCCTATCAACTGTCCGATACTAGTCCAGCCCACGCAAAGGCACACCCATTGTCACTGTGCAACTGATCGCTCCCATTTGCCCTCGGCTCTCTGGCGCAGGTTGCTAAATTCTTCGCTAAACCCAAACGTTCTTTTCTCCCAGTGAAGCCACAGCAGGTCCGGCCTCTACGCACTGCAGCAGACAAGTATGCACTTGTCAGTTTTTACGAAGTAATGGACACCATATTGTTAGGACTCAGGATCTCAATCCAGTAGCCATCAGGGTCCTGAATGAAGGCCAAGCCTTTCATTTTACCTGAGAATAAAAAATAAGAGAAGGGAGGGGACAGAAAATTTATTGTACATATGATGTTAGATACATAAACATTATTAACTTCAGTTTCCACAAGTGTGCATCCTAATTATAAAGCTGTCAAGATTTATCCATTTAATCTGTCTATAAACCTTATATTCACTAAAATGACACATCTTACCATCATCTGGCTTCTTGACAAATGTGACTCCTTGCTCTTCAAACAATTTACAGGCTGCATAAACGTCAGGAACTGCAATTCCAATGTGTCCTGTGAAAAAGTCAGGTAGACTGTGACTGTTCCCTCCGTGAGCCCACACACAAACATACAGACATGCACCTACATATTTCATTTTTTCGGTCCTAACTGACTGGTTGTACAACAAGACAGCAATCTCACCAAAGCCACGTGGATCCGAGTTTCCATTGTGATAAGACTGGCTCTCGTCAGACTCAGAGCCCCAGTTACTGATTGACAAGAGGGACAGGAGCAGGGGTACAGGAGGTGAAAGCAGAAATGAAGAGAACAAGGTAGTTATTACCTGTGCAACCGATGAGGACTGAAGCGGTTTAGATGACTTCCAACACTAAGTGGAACTGACAAGGCTGGTTTCAAAATATTCCACCACTGTGTACTGTAACGCAACAGTGGAACGGACAAAGCAAAAACTAAAATATGAAACATCTGGATTTTTACCACAGAAGGTTATTCTCATCATTTCATGCGCCATACAGCTCTCGTTCTAGGATGTAGACCCTTACTGTGTCAGTTCAATGGTGGCTCTTCTGGAAAATACCCAGGCCGTCTTCTCCTTCACGTCTCTAGGAATCTCCTTCTTGTCCTCGTAGCCCAAGAAGAAGAGAGAGAAACGCATGGAGGGGAAGTCAAACTTTTGCAGGAGCCTGCAAGAATTTACAAACCGGAGAGAAAACCTAACTTAAGTCACAAAGTCCAGTTTATGAATAAGAAACTGTTTCAACATCAACATCAACACAATCACACACACAGTTGAAAAGTGTAAAATATTTGTTGTGTCAAATCTTATTGTGTTTCAATACCAATTAAGCCTGAATTAGAGTTCACTGAAGTGAAGCCCACGCTAATACTCACGTCATGCCGAGGATTCTGGTGTAGAAATCCAAGGATTTCACTGGATCTTTAACCCGCAGCATAGTCTGCTGCATCATAAAATCCTAAAACAGACATACAAGAGCAGAGCTTTACATATGCATAGGGCTGGGCGATAAGGACCAAAAATCATATCTCCACATTTCTAGGCTGAATGGCCATACATACGTATATCTCAGTATTTTCTATGAAGTTTGCTACATGTAAGACGTCGCAAGCACTTTTACGGAAACAGACCGAAATAAGATGCAATGACAGTTGTTTCCTTCCCTGTTTGAAAATATCCAGCTGCAAAACATTTAAATGAAAATTTATATAAAATAAATAGCCTATATTCAATAAAAATAGGGCCTATGCAGTGTTTCCCACAGGGTGAGAATTTACTTGTGGCGGTGGGTGGTGCAGGGTGTGACCGATGTGCACGCAGAGACTCGTGCAGTTTAGAGGGGGAAAGTGCAACCCAGGTTCTTTTCTGTAGCTACAATTTACAGATATCCCCTAAACGCCTCACATTCAGACACTAGACGCTAGCTAGGCAGCTGCCGCTGAGAAGCATCTAGTCCCAACGAGATGGTGAAATAAGGCCTTCTAATTTGACTGATTTTCTCAAGTTGAGAGAGTGATTTTATCTACCGGAGCAGGCCGCTCAAGTAGAGCCTATGTGTGGAAAACAGGGCTGTCAACGAAAATTCTGAATTCGATGATATAGTCAAATTGTAAAACAAACAAACACAAAAACAAACAAAAAAAAAAGACCCACCAAACATTATATTGTGAAAATTAATATTTGATTTTGGAGAAAAAAGATGAAATGAAGGACAAGTTCAAACGAGAGAATAATTAAAAACAACCGTGTGGTAGTGATGGCAGAGAGTTCACAACCAGACTTGGTGAAATTGTGAAAACAGGGATTTGCAATTCATCAATATATGAAATCTGATGATAACATGAAATCATTACATGAGAGGGTTCACACGTCATGTTCCCCTCCCACCTCCTCTCCTCATCCTCCTCCTTTCTAATAGAAAAATGGAAAACAAGAAAGGTTGTAGTTAAAGACTTTAGAAATCATGTAAACAAAGTTATAATTCATCAATATATGAAATCTGCTGATAACAAGAAATCATTATCTTTAAAATGAGAGGGTTCACACGTCATGTTTCCCTCCCACCTCCTCTCCTCCTCATTAATAGATAAATGGAAAACATGCATGTTGTAGTTAAAGACTTTAGGAATCAGGTTAAAAAAAGTTGTTATTCATCAATATATGAAATCTGAAGATAACATGAAATCATTACCTTTTATGTGAGAGGGTTCACACATCATGTTTCCCTCCCACCTCCTCCTCCTCCTCATTAATAGATAAATGGAAAACAAGCAGGTTGTAGTGAAAGACTTCAGAAATCAGGTAAACATAGTTACAATTTATCAATATATGAAATCTGATGATAAAATGAGATCATTATCTTTAAAATGAGAGGGTTCACACGTCATGTTTCCCTCCCACCTCCTCCTCCTCTCCTCATCCTCATTAATAGATAAATGGAAAACATGCAGGTTGTACTGAAAGACTTTAGAAATCAGGTAAACATAGTTGTTATTCATCAATATATGAAATCTGATGATAACATGAAATCATTACCTTTTACGTGAGAGGGTTCACACATCATGTTTCCCTCCCACCTCCTCCTCCTCCTCCTCTCCTCCTCCTCTCTAATAGATAAATGGAAAACAAGCAGGTTGTAGTGAAAGACTTTAGAAATCAGGTAAACAAAGTTATTATTCATCAATATATGAAATCTGATGATAACATGAAATCATTACCTTTTACGTGAGGGTTCACACATCATGTTTCCCTCCCACCTCCTCCTCCTCCTATCCTCCTCCTCATTAATATAAAAATGGAAAACAAGCAGGTTGTAGTGAAAGACTTTAGAAATCAGGTAAACAAAGTTATTATTCATCAATATATGAAATCTGATGATAACATGAAATCATTACCTTTTACGTGAGAGGGTTCACACATCATGTTTCCCTCCCACCTCCTCCTCCTCTCCTCCTCCTCATTAATATAAAAATGGAAAACAAGCAGGTTGTAGTGAAAGACTTTAGAAATCAGGTAAACAAAGTTATTATTCATCAATATATGAAATCTGATGATAAAATGAAATCATTATCTTTAAAATGAGAGGGTTCACATCATGTTTCCCTCCCACCTCCTCCTCCTCTCCTCCTCCTCCTCCTCCTCATTAATATAAAATGGAAAACAAGCAGGTTGTAGTGAAAGACTTTAGAAATCAGGTAAACAAAGTTACAATTCATCAATATATGAAATCTGATGATAACATGAAATCATTACCTTTTACGTGAGAGGGTTCACACATCATGTTTCCCTCCCACCTCCTCCTCCTCTCCCCCTCCTCTCCTCCTCCTCATTAATATAAAAATGGAAAACAAGCAGGTTGTAGTGAAACACTTCAGAAATCAGGTAAACAAAGTTATTATTCATCAATATATGAAATCTGATGATAACATGAAATCATTACCTTTTACGTGAGAGGGTTCACACATCATGTTTCCCTCCCACCTCCTCCTCCTCTCCCTCCTCTCCTCCTCCTCATTAATATAAAAATGGAAAACAAGCAGGTTGTAGTGAAAGACTTTAGAAATCAGGTAAACAAAGTTATTATTCATCAATATATGAAATCTGATGATAACATGAAATCATTACCTTTTATGTGAGAGGGTTCACATGTCATGTTTCCCTCCCACCTCCTCCTCCTCCTCTCCTCCTCCTCCTCATTAATAAATAAATGGAAAACAAGCAGGTTGTAGTGAAAGACTTCAGAAATCAGGTAAACAAAGTTATTATTCATCAATATATGAAATCTGATGATAACATGAAATCATTATCTTTAAAATGAGAGGGTTCACACGTCATGTTTCCCTCCCACCTCCTCCTCCTCCTCCTCATTAATAGATAAATGGAAAACAAGCAGGTTGTAGTGAAAGACTTCAGAAATCAGGTAAACATAGTTACAATTTATCAATATATGAAATCTGATGATAACATGAAATCATTACCTTTTACGTGAGAGGGTTCACACGTCATGTTTCCCTCCCACCTCCTCCTCCTCCTCCAATATAAAAATGGAAAACAAGCAGGTTGTAGTGAAAGACTTCAGAAATCAGGTAAACAAAGTTATTATTCATCAATATATGAAATCTGATGATAACATGAAATCATTATTTTTACGTGAGAGGTTCACACGTCATGTTCCTCCACCTCCACCTCCTCCTCCTCCTCCTCTCTTATAGATAAATGGAAAACAAGCAGGTTGTAGTTAAAGACTTCAGAAATCAGGTAAAAAAAAGTTATTATTTATCAATATATGAAATCTGATGATAAAATGAAATCATTATCTTTAAAATGAGAGGGTTCACACGTCATGTTTCCCTCCCACCTCCTCCTCCTCTCCTCCTCCTTTCTAATAGAAAAATGGAAAACAAGGAGGTTGCAGGGAAAGACTTTAGAAATCAGGTAAAAAAAGTTATTCTTCATCAATATACGAAATCTGATGATAACATGAAATCATTACCTTTTACGTGGGAGGGTTCACACGTCATGTTTCCCTCCCACCTCCTCCTCTCCTCATTAATAGATAAATGGAAAACATGCAGGTTGTAGTTAAAGACTTTAGAAATCAGGTAAATCAAGTTATTATTCATCAATATATGAAATCTGATGATAACATGAAATCATTACCTTTACGTGAGAGGGTTCACACGTCATGTTTCCTCCCACCTCCTCCTCCTCTCCTCCTCCTCATTAATAGATAAATGGAAAACAAGCAGGTTGTAGTTAAAGACTTTAGAAAACAGGAAAAAAAGTTATTATTCATCAATATATGAAATCTGATGATAACATGAAATCATTACCTTTTACGTGAGAGGGTTCAAACATCATGTTTCCCTCCCACCTCCTCCTCCTCTCCTCCTCCTCATTAATAGATAAATGGAAAACATGCAGGTTGTAGTGAAAGACTTTAGAAATCAGGTAAACAAAGTTATTATTCATCAATATATGAAATCTGATGATAACATGAAATCATTACCTTTTACGTGAGAGGGTTCACACATCATTTTCCTCCCACCTCCTCCTCCTCCTCTCCACCACCACAATAATAGATAAATGGAAAACATACAGGTTGTAGTGAAAGACTTTAGAAATCAGGTAAACAAAGTTATTATTCATCAATATATGAAATCTGATGATAACATGAAATCATTACCTTTTACGTGAGAGGGTTCACACGTCATGTTTCCCTCCCACCTCCTCCTCTCCTCCTCCTCATTAATATAAAAATGGAAAACAAGCAGGTTGTAGTGAAAGACTTTAGAAATCAGGTAAAAAAGTTATAATTCATCAATATATGAAATCTGATGATAACATGAAATCATTACCTTTTACGTGAGAGGGTTCACACATCATGTTTCCCTCCCACCTCCTCCTCCTCTCCCCCTCCTCTCCTCCTCCTCATTAATATAAAAATGGAAAACAAGCAGGTTGTAGTGAAAGACTTTAGAAATCAGGTAAACAAAGTTATTATTCATCAATATATGAAATCTGATGATAACATGAAATCATTACCTTTTACGTGAGAGGGTTCACACATCATGTTTCCCTCCCACCTCCTCCTCCTCTCCTCCTCCTCATTAATAGATAAATGGAAAACAAGCAGGTTGTAGTGAAAGACTTTAGAAATCAGGTAAAAAAGTTATTATTCATCAATATATGAAATCTGATGATAACATGAAATCATTACCTTTTACGTGAGAGGGTTCACACATCATGTTTCCCTCCCACCTCCTCCTCCTCCTCCTCCTCCTCATTAATAGATAAATGGAAAACATGCAGGTTGTAGTGAAAGACTTTAGAAATCAGGTAAACAAAGTTATTATTCATCAATATATGAAATCTGATGATAACATGAAATCATTATCTTTAAAATGAGAGGGTTCACACATCATGTTTCCCTTCCACCTCCTCCTCATCCTCTCCTCCTCCTCTCTAATAGATAAATGGAAAACATGCAGGTTGTAGTGAAAGACTTTAGAAATCAGGTAAACAAAGTTATTATTCATCAATATATGAAATCTGATGATAACATGAAATCATTACCTTTTACGTGAGAGGGTTCACACGTCATGTTTCCCTCCCACCTCCTCCTCCTCTCCTCCTCCTCATTAATATAAAAATGGAAAACAAGCAGGTTGTAGTGAAAGACTTTAGAAATCAGGTAAACAGAGTTATAATTCATCAATATATGAAATCTGATGATAACATGAAATCATTACCTTTTATGTGAGAGGGTTCACACGTCATGTTTCCCTCCCACCTCCTCCTCCTCTCCCCCTCCTCTCCTCCTCCTCATTAATAGATAAATGGAAAACAAGCAGGTTGTAGTGAAAGACTTTAGAAATCAGGTAAAAAAGTTATTATTCATCAATATATGAAATCTGATGATAACATGAAATCATTACCTTTTACGTGAGAGGGTTCACACATCATGTTTCCCTCCCACCTCCTCCTCCTCTCCTCCTCCTCTATAACAAAAAATGGAAAACAAGCAGGTTGTAGTGAAAGACTTTAGAAATCAGGTAAACATAGTTACAATTTATCAATATATGAAATCTGATGATAACATGAAATCATTACCTTTTACGTGAGAGGGTTCACACATCATGTTTCCCTCCCACCTCCTCCTCCTCTCCTCCTTTCTAATAGAAAAATGGAAAACAAGGAGGTTGCAGTGAAAGACTTTAGAAATCAGGTAAACAGAGTTATAATTCATCAATATATGAAATCTGATGATAACATGAAATCATTACCTTTTACGTGAGAGGGTTCACACATCATGTTTCCCTCCCACCTCCTCCTCCTCCTCCTCTCTTATAGATAAATGGAAAACATGCAGGTTGTAGTTAAAGACTTCAGAAATCAGGTAAAAAAAAGTTATTATTCATCAATATATGAAATCTGATGATAAAATGAAATCATTATCTTTAAAATGAGAGGGTTCACACGTCATGTTTCCCTCCCACCTCCTCCTCCTCTCCTCCTCCTCATTAATAGATAAATGGAAAACATGCAGGTTGTAGTTAAAGACTTTAGAAATCAGGTAAACATAGTTACAATTTATCAATATATGAAATCTGATGATAAAATGAAATCATTACCTTTTACGTGAGAGGGTTCACACATCATGTTTCCCTCCCACCTCCTCCTCCTCCTCCTCCTCCTCTCTAATAGATAAATGGAAAACAAGCAGGTTGTAGTGAAAGACTTTAGAAATCAGGTAAACAAAGTTATTATTCATCAATATATGAAATCTGATGATAACATGAAATCATTACCTTTTACGTGAGAGGGTTCACATCATGTTTCCCTCCCACCTCCTCCTCCTCCTCCTCTCCTCCTCCTCTCTAATAGATAAATGGAAAACAAGCAGGTTGTAGTGAAAGACTTCAGAAATCAGGTAAACATAGTTACAATTTATCAATATATGAAATCTGATGATAACATGAAATCATTACCTTTTACGTGAGAGGGTTCACACGTCATGTTTCCCTCCCACCTCCTCCTCCTCTCCCCTCCTCTCCTCCTCCTCATTAATATAAAAATGGAAAACAAGCAGGTTGTAGTGAAAGACTTTAGAAATCAGGTAAACATAGTTACAATTTATCAATATATGAAATCTGATGATAACATGAAATCATTATCTTTTATGTGAGAGGGTTCACACATCATGTTTCCCTCCCACCTCCTCCTCCTCCTCCTCTCCTCCTCCTCCTCTCTAATAGATAAATGGAAAACATGCAGGTTGTAGTGAAAGACTTTAGAAATCAGGTAAACAAAGTTACAATTTATCAATATATGAAATCTGATGATAACATGAAATCATTACCTTTTACGTGAGAGGGTTCACACGTCATGTTTCCCTCCCACCTCCTCCTCCTCTCCTCATCCTCATTAATATAAAAAAGGAAAACAAGAAGGTTGTAGTGAAAAACTTCAGAAATCAGGTAAACAAAGTTATTATTCATCAATATATGAAATCTGATGATAAAATGAAATCATTATCTTTTACAAGAGAGGGTTCACACGTCATGTTTCCCTCCCACCTCCTACTCCTCTCCTCATCCTCTCCTCCTCCTCATTAATATAAAAATGGAAAACAAGCAGGTTGTAGTGAAACACTTCAGATATCAGGTAAACATAGTTACAATTTATCAATATATGATATCTGATGATAACATGAAATCATTACCTTTTACGTGAGAGGGTTCAAACATCATGTTTCCCTCCCACCTCCTCCTCCTTTCCTCCTTCTTATTAATAGACAAATGGAAAACAAGCAGGTTGTAGTTAAAGACTTTACAAATCAGGTAAACAAAGTTATTATTCATCGTTTTTTGAAAATCTGATGATAACATGAAATCATTGTCTTTTACGTGAGAGGGTTCACACGTCTTATTTCCCTTCCACCTCCCCTTCTTTCTCTGTTGTATCTTTCATCTCACCCTTTTTTTCTCTTCTTTTCTTCCCCCTTCTCTTCACTTCACTTCTCTTCTTTAAACATTTCTTCGTTTTGGTCCCTCTCCTTTCTTTATTCATGTTCCTTCTTGTCTTTTCTTCTCTTTCACATACTTTCTCTTCCCTACTGTAATACTTCCTTTTCTATTACTGTTCAGTTTCTTTTCCTACCCAGTTTGGACCCCTGTAACAGGCTGCACCAGTTTTTAACTTTTTTAACTATGTTGCTAGTACTATCACAGCTCCTCTCGCTACAACCATTTGTGCTACTTTTCTACCAATTGGGGGCCGTGGGGTTTTGAATGAGAACCATCGTCCAGGTAGCGTTGCTCCATCTGAAGGTGGAAACAAACACAACCTTTAAACCTATGCTCCACATCACATAAACAAACCAGGAACTGATTTACCCTAATAACCTAATGGAAAAGTCATCACAGCATTGAATCAAAACCACCACGCTGCAGTAATACTTCCAATAAAACTCACAAAATAAAAGTCACGCATTATACTTAGCACAAAGTATATGAGTATTTAATTGTAATTGAAATGTAAATGTATTTGATTTCATTAAATACAAACAGGTAAGTGTTACTACTGAAAGAGGCCTTACATACAGTATGAAAGCCTCACATATCACTGGCCCTGTGAATATCTGAACTTTTAGCCCAAACAGCTGAGTTTAAGAAAACATTACATAACTCGAGCCATTCATGCACGTTAGGTTATTTCACTTTGTCCTGCTAAGAGTCTGGATGCTTTATATTATTAGTATATATTTGTTGCTCATTTCTTGCAGAGTTGTGTTGTATAAAATGTCTTCTCCTTTTTTCTGTGTGTCAAGTAATTAACACACAGAAAAGCTTGGGCAAGATAGTATCACTCCATCACACAAATGCTGAATGGCCGCAACCAATACCAATTATTATCAATACATTTTATTATCCAGAAATTTGAAGGATAGGAAACATTATATTTATTCGTATTTGTCAGCCTGCCTGTTTGTTTAACAGTTTGGTGACTTCTGAGGGGACAATCCGTGTAAAACAAACCAAGAAAGCAGCTTTTGGTTTCTTATGCAAGCTTCAGTCAAAACAGTCAAACGTCAGTCCCATTTGACTCATTTACACTGATAACTGAAAATATTGCCAACCCTGACATTTGCAGAGGAGAATGCTGAAGATTCTCAAGTCTCAATATCAAAATACATTGAAAACAACATGGCTTTGAAACGTGTCAAAATCTGCCATCTTCCATGAAAAAAAACCCTCTTGTAGGTGACAGCAGGTCTTTAGTAGATGTCCAGATGCAAACTGTCTCCTTTTCAACGAAATCGTCGAGTGAAAGTAGGAAAACCGTCTTTTTCCGACCGTTGGAAGGTTGTTTCTGTTGCAATGAAGCACCTAGCAACAGCAAACATGGCGAACGTGGAACCTTCATGTCCGTTCTAATAACGTGTCTGTTCTGACAGTCACAATGAGGAGGACAGAGCTCAACATTTAACCATTGAGGCCTTTACCGTGTAGTTGTCAAAGACATGTAGCGGAGTAAAAAGTACATTTCTACTGAATTTTAGTGGAGTAGAAGCCTAAATAGCCCAAAATAGAAACGCTGATTTAGAAAAGTACGTCTCAAGTTGGGACCTAAGTACAGTACTTGAGTAAATGTAGAGTATGTAGTTACTTCCTACAACTTCCTGCCAGTCGCTGAAGAAAGAATCCGAAATGAATCTTCATAAAAATACAGGTTTAGTTTCATGTTTGGGCCGTGTGGTGTGGTGTGGTATGGCACGGTACTCCCACGGGCCCAGGTCGGGAACGGAGCAGGTCGACGCCCCCAGCGGGTTCTTGCCTGTGAATAGACGCTCTAGTGCAGCCTGAGTAATACAGCGGGACCCGGTCGTTATACTGATCCGCTGACAACTGGGACAAGACACACACGGTCAAACATCATGTCTTCATACGATACAACAGCTCCGTCGTTGTTTCTGTATTTGGACGGAGACCCTTCAGAAACCAGTGCTGTTTGTTGGCCCTACAGCGCCTCCACCTGGACTAGAGGAGCAATGACCATCCATCACACCAGTCGGTGCAATACACACACACTGGAGGTGATTGACTGAACTCGATGGAGAGAAAAACTAATCCACTGCCTACACCCTTCCCCAAGCCTCTCTCTTCCAATAAAGAAACATGACGACAACAAACGTTTATCTTGTTGTAAGGTTGTTCTTGTTAGCGTGTATGTGTGTGTGTGTAATACCAGCACTTTAAATGGACATTTCCATGTGTGTGCTACCTTCAGATTGTAAAAGCTGTGATGCAGATGACCCTGAAGATGCTTCAGAGCCACTCAACAGATAAACAATGGTTCTGCTGTCTCACAAGGCAGGGCTTTTAGAATTGTAACCAGTGGTTTCATTGTTGGTTACAAATCCTTAATATGCCTTAGCGATCAAGTAATGAAATGGCGTGTGCGGATCTCTTTCTTTCAACATTTCTTAGCCACGTCACTGCTGAAACAGAGCCGCAGGGCATCCGTAACCACAGACTAGATAGGCTTTTTTCATAGTACACATTTGGACGTGTGAACAATAAAATGAAGGATGGCTCACTGTCACGCTGTCATGGCTCACTGAGACGTTTGAATACAACGCAGCCATGTTACTAGTTGCTCCTGTGCTTTTCCAACTCTGAGAAGTCAGAATGTCTGCTGTGAAAAAGACCTCTGGCTTATTAGAAGGTGTAATTGAATAAGTCATGCATGTGCACAACAAAAAAACATTTCACATCTATCATTAGCTTCATACAGCTGTATGCTAAAGCTTGGTCCCTCAACGAAAAAGTCCATGTTTATTGGATTTTTGAAATGATTTTTGATTTTTACTGTCCTGTCCCCTTTTCTCTCTTTATTACCTGGTTTATTACCTTCTTCAGATTCCTTTTTTTTTTTTTTTTTTGACCAGAAATTTGGCCACTGCCTTTCCCTTTGAGCCCCTGAATGTTGCTGACTGGCATTTTGACTTAGCTAGTCAGTTAGCAGCACGTGTGTGCTCTGCGCATCAGACCCAGTGGTTCCACCACGCCATTTTCACAGTAACAGCGGGGTGTGGGGAATCAAACGAGTTTTCAACACACATTTATATGTAAATGCATATAAATTGCATCGTAAACACTCATCTACAAGAACAAGGAGACATTCTGAAATAACAGTTACATGGACATACACCACAAGCATTCTGGTAAACATAATAATCATTTCATCCACCAAATATTCTAACACACCGTCACACAGGATCATGTTCAAGTAAATTTCCAAATTTCAATCCATCCAATGGTGGTTGACGTGTTTCAGTCTTAACCAAAGTGGTGGACCGACCAGCTGACAGACCGGCATTGCCATATATATGCAGTTAGCACGGCTAAATAGTCCTACAGTAACATTTCAAACGTGCCAAGAGTCATTGTAGTTAAGGTCAAAAGCTCTTTAATTATTTTCATTAGAACACATTTGAATCCCTTAAATTGTGGAACACATTAAAAGCGTACACCGAAGCCAGACTTGAGAAAGGCACTCAGTAAATATACTTATCTTCCTTCTAATCCTGCTCACCAAAATCCCAGATGACTGATCTGGTATTCTCAGCTCCACTGGACCATTTCCATACACTATCTGACCCGTTATACACACCGGTCCAGCCTTCATACGTGGCAAGCTGGCTAATCTCCTGTGCATTTCCGACGGTGGCCAAGTCACTGTAGTGCTCTCTGCAGTAGTTAGGAGCAAGCAAACCAGGTCCTCCAATGGGAGACGTGGACAACCTTTGAAATGTTGGTCTGAAGTCGCCGCACGTGGAGGAGCGAGAAGGACGAAGACCTGGTGGATGAGGAGAAGACTGGTGATGTTTCTCTCCATGTTTTTCCTCAGAAAGGCTTCAAAGTAGAGTTGGTTCAGGCATCACTGTGTACGTTACATTTATTGCAACGCAATGCAATAAATACAAACCCTGTCATTTATTTATCAATTGATCCATCCATCTATCCATTCACTCATTTAGGTCCACTCAGAGGGACTTCTGGCAACTGACGGCCACCGTCAGTCAAACCATATTAAAGATGACTGCAAAGTCAAATTTCACTGATATATGGGAGAAGTGCTACAACAGAGGAGCGGCAAGCCAGACAAATAGTCAGTTTGTCCCCTTTTCCTGGTTAGAAATAGCTGAGGATGAACTCTCTGTTGTAAGAGAAAGAATCATTCTTACTACATTTATGCATAAAGTAATGTTTCTTAATTATCATCTATTAAAATATTATTGCAAGCAAAAATGAAAAGCTGCTAAGGTTAACAGATGTACAGAAAAATAAACAGCTATGTGCCTGGAGTATATGTCCACCAGCCTGTCTCTACATACCATCATACAGCACAGTTAAGGATTTAACTCTCATGGGAATTTACGTAATAAATAATAAAGCGCTTCTATGGTAAAACTCATCAAAAGTGATGGCACCAACAAAGGGAGATCAGCGCAGTGGACGCTCCTCATTCAAAGACAGGGCTGAAAGAGGGCTGTGCATTATGTGGCGGTATTGTTCCTTCCCACATCACCTCATTTCCACCTCAACCGACCAATCAGAGCAGCGCGCATACACGACAGTCCGAGTCATTCACCGGGATATCCACCACGTACACAAACTCAATCTTCAAATGCGTTTATCCTCACAAGTCAACCGTGTTCAGTGATGCAAAGCAGAGCGAGACCAGGAAGTCCTCTTGTGTTCACAGTCCTCATCAACAGACAAATCCAAACAAAGTGGTGCCCCCTTTCACTAAGGCAGTCGTAGTCCTGATGATAAACCTCCAGTGCAAAGGCATGCAGCCGACATAGTTATTGGCTGAATTAACACTGGATATAAATTCTTGACCGCAGTTCACACTACCACGGTTAGCAACTTTTTGGCTGCGTCGTGTTTTGCATGTGGCTGTAGAAACTGGACCTGACATTAAAGTGATATTTTGGTTCCCACTGTCAAGACGTGTAACACAGAAATATTACACAGGCACCGCTGGGATTCGAACCCAGGATTTCCTGTTTACTAGACAGACGCTTTGACCAACTAAGCCACGGCACCTACACCCTGAGACCTTCTCTGAGTAATTCTTCAAGTAAAGCGTGTTAGCCTTTACAGAGAAGTACTTCAGTAACGTCTTAAGAAATATTCAGAAGGACTAAAACATGCTCTGTGGGATTTCACCTATGACCACAATAACTGGACCTTATGTTAAAGTGATTTTAGTGTTCCTGTTGTTAAGAAATGCAACAAAGCTGTAGCATAAAGGTACTATTGGGATTTGAACTCCCAATTCCTGTTTAAAAGGCAGGCACATAAACCATCTATGCCACAGTGTGTCCACATGGAGCAGCTCTAAGCGTCATGGTGAGTTTAACGTTGATTTAATCAGATACATAGTTTCACCGATTAATAGGCCTAAATGAGGAGTCCCTTTCGGTGCCTGCAACGCAGCTGAGATTGAAATATTACAATAGTAAAATGTATTATTTTATTGAAAATTGTAATCGTAATTATAATTCTAACCTTTGTTCATTTTTTATTTGGTTCAAATTTTACAAAAACGCACGACTTTATCCTAAGATCTCAGCAAGTCAATTTATTTTTTGTTCAGAAATTCATCAAAATTTGAGCTTACACAGAAGTGATATTGTAAATATTTTCATTCATATTTAGTAGGAGAAATTGAGATTTGATAATGTTGAATTTTTAACTGATTTAATAATATAAATGAAAGTGGAAATATTTAATTTACTTGATTGCACAAAGTGGGATTTTTTTTTATTTTTTTTGAAAAGTCTTTAATGTGGGAATGATTTCTTACAGATTTGACTTTACAATTAATTCTTAAAAGGTTAAATACTGTAAATCGCATTTTTCCCCTTTATGACTAAACTGTACATCCGGAACCAAGTCTCCTCATTGTTGCTGCAATAATCATAATCCTGACTGATGTGGCCTTGATTGTTTTGGCAAGTATACCATTACTATTTCTTTGTCTCTCAGAACTAAAAGAAATAACAAATCCTTTTCTTTTGATTGGTGGCTTTCACATTTATTAAACAGTAATACCGCTTTATTTCAGCATGACTTTTTGAAAACACGTACAAACTGATGACAGACAAACTCGACAGCTGCACGAAGTAGTTGCCATTCATAGCGATAACTCTGGTATTTAATCTATTTGCCTATCAACTGTCCGATACTAGTCCAGCCCACGCAAAGGCACACCCATTGTCACTGTGCAACTGATCCCGCTCCATTTGCCCTCGGCTCTCTGGCGCAGGTTGCTAAATTCTTCGCTAAACCCAAACGTTCTTTTCTCCCAGTGAAGCCACAGCAGGTCCGGCCTCTACGCACTGCAGCAGACAAGTATGCACTTGTCAGTTTTTACGAAGTAATGGACACCATATTGTTAGGACTCAGGATCTCAATCCAGTAGCCATCAGGGTCCTGAATGAAGGCCAAGCCTTTCATTTTACCTGAGAATAAAAAAATAAGAGAAGGGAGGGGGACAGAAAATTTATTGTACATATGATGTTAGATACATAAACATTATTAACTTCAGTTTCCACAAGTGTGCATCCTAATTATAAAGCTGTCAAGATTTATCCATTTAATCTGTCTATAAACCTTATATTCACTAAAATGACACATCTTACCATCATCTGGCTTCTTGACAAATGTGACTCCTTGCTCTTCAAACAATTTACAGGCTGCATAAACGTCAGGAACTGCAATTCCAATGTGTCCTGTGAAAAAGTCAGGTAGACTGTGACTGTTCCCTCCGTGAGCCCACACACAAACATACAGACATGCACCTACATATTTCATTTTTTCGGTCCTAACTGACTGGTTGTACAACAAGACAGCAATCTCACCAAAGCCACGTGGATCCGAGTTTCCATTGTGATAAGACTGGCTCTCGTCAGACTCAGAGCCCCAGTTACTGATTGACAAGAGGGACAGGAGCAGGGGTACAGGAGGTGAAAGCAGAAATGAAGAGAACAAGTTAGTTATTACCTGTGCAGCCGATGAGGACTGAAGCGGTTTAGATGACTTCCAACACTAAGTGGAACTGACAAGGCTGGTTTCAAAATATTCCACCACTGTGTACTGTAACGCAACAGTGGAACGGACAAAGCAAAAACTAAAATATGATACATCTGGATTTTTACCACAGAAGGTTATTCTCATCATTTCATGCGCGGCCATACAGCTCTCGTTCTAGGATGTAGACCCTTACTGTGTCAGTTCAATGGTGGCTCTTCTGGAAAATACCCAGGCCGTCTTCTCCTTCACGTCTCTAGGAATCTCCTTCTTGTCCTCGTAGCCCAAGAAGAAGAGAGAGAAACGCATGGAGGGGAAGTCAAACTTTTGCAGGAGCCTGCAAGAATTTACAAACCGGAGAAAAACCTAACTTAAGTCACAAAGTCCAGTTTATGAATAAGAAACTGTTTCAACATCAACATCAACACAATCACACACACAGTTGAAAAGTGTAAAATATTTGTTGTGTCAAATCTTATTGTGTTTCAATACCAATTAAGCCTGAATTAGAGTTCACTGAAGTGAAGCCCACGCTAATACTCACGTCATGCCGAGGATTCTGGTGTAGAAATCCAAGGATTTCACTGGATCTTTAACCCGCAGCATAGTCTGCTGCATCATAAAATCCTAAAACAGACATACAAGAGCAGAGCTTTACATATGCATAGGGCTGGGCGATAAGGACCAAAAATCTTATCTCCACATTTCTAGGCTGAATGGCCATACATACGTATATCTCAGTATTTTCTATGAAGTTTGCTACATGTAAGAAGTCGCAAGCACTTTTACGGAAACAGACCGAAATAAGATGCAATGACAGGGTTTCCTTCCCTGTTTGAAAATATCCAGCTGCAAAACATTTAAATGAAAATTTATATAAAATAAATAGCCTATATTCAATAAAAATAGGGCCTATGCAGTGTTTCCCACAGGGTGAGAATTTACTTGTGGCGGTGGGTGGTGCAGGGTGTGACCGATGTGCACGCAGAGACTCGTGCAGTTTAGAGGGGGAAAGTGCAACCCGGGTTCTTTTCTGTAGCTACAATTTACAGATATCCCCTAAACGCCTCACATTCAGACACTAGACGCTAGCTAGGCAGCTGCCGCTGAGAAGCATCTAGTCCCAACGAGATGGTGAAATAAGGCCTTCTAATTTGACTGATTTTCTCAAGTTGAGAGAGTGATTTTATCTACCGGAGCAGGCCGCTCAAGTAGAGCCTATGTGTGGAAAACAGGGCTGTCAACGAAAATTCTGAATTCGATGATATAGTCAAATTATAAAACAAACAAACAAAAAAACAAACAAAAAAACCCACCAAACATTCTATTGTGAAAATTAATATTTGATTTTGGAGATAAAAGATGAAATGAAGGACAAGTTCAAAAGACAGAATAATTAAAAACAACCGTGTGGTAGTGATGGCAGAGAGTTCACAACCAGACTTGGTGAAATTGTGAAAACAGGGATTTGCAATTCATCAATATATGAAATCTGATGATAACATGAAATCATTACATGAGAGGGTTCACACGTCATGTTCCCCTCCCACCTCCTCTCCTCATCCTCCTCCTTTCCAATAGAAAAATGGAAAACAAGAAAGGTTGTAGTGAAAGACTTTAGAAATCAGGTAAAGAAAGTTATTATTCATCATGATATGAAATCTGATGATAAAATGAAATCATTATCTTTAAAATGAGAGGGTTCACACGTCATGTTCCCCTCCCACCTCCTCCTCTTCTTCCTTTCTAATAGAAAAATGGAAAACAAGGAGGTTGCAGTGAAAGACTTTAGAAATCAGGTAAAAAGAGTTATAATTCATCATTTTTGAAAATCTGATAATAACATGAAATCATTACCTTTTATGTGAGAGGGTTCACACGTCATGTTTCCCTCCCACCTCCTCTCCTCCTCCTCATTAATAGATAAATGGAAAACAAGCAGGTTGTAGTTAAAGACTTTAGAAATCATGTAAACAAAGTTATAATTCATCAAAATATGAAATCTGCTGATAACAAGAAACCATTATCTTTAAAATGAGAGGGTTCACATGTCATGTTTCCCTCCCACCTCCTCATCCTCTCCTCATCCTCATTAATAGATAAATGGAAAACAAGCAGGTTGTAGTGAAAGACTTCAGAAATCAGGTAAACATAGTTACAATTTATCAATATATGAAATCTGATGATAACATGAAATCATTACCTTTTTCGTGAGAGGGTTCACACGTCATGTTTCCCTCCCACCTCCTCCTCCTCCTCCTCTCCTCCTCCTCTCTAATAGATAAATGGAAAACAAGCAGGTTGTAGTGAAAGACTTCAGAAATCAGGTAAACAAAGTTATTATTCATCAATATATGAAATCTGATGATAACATGAAATCATTACCTTTTACGTTAGAGGGTTCACACGTCATGTTTCCCTCCCACCTCCTCCTCTTCCTCCTTTCTAATAGAAAAATGGAAAACAAGCAGGTTGCAGTGAAAGACTTTAGAAATCAGGTAAACAAAGTTATTATTCATCAATATATGAAATCTGATGATAACATGAAATCATTACCTTTTACGTTAGAGGGTTCACACGTCATGTTTCCCTCCCACCTCCTCCTCTTCCTCCTTTCTAATAGAAAAATGGAAAACAAGCAGGTTGCAGTGAAAGACTTCAGAAATCAGGTAAACAAAGTTATTATTCATCAATATATGAAATCTGATGATAACATGAAATCATTACCTTTTACGTGACAGGGTTCACACATCATGTTTCCCTCCCACCTCCTACTCCTCTCCTCATCCTCTCCTCCTCCTCATTAATATAAAAATGGAAAACAAGCAGGTTGTAGTGAAAGACTTCAGAAATCAGGTAAACATAGTTACAATTTATCAATATATGAAATCTGATGATAAAATTAAATCATTACCTTTTACGTGAGAGGGTTGAGATATCATGTTTCCCTCCCACCTCCTCCTCCTCTCCCCCTCCTCTCCTCCTCCTCATTAATATAAAAATGGAAAAAGAGCAGGTTGTAGTGAAACACTTCAGAAATCAGGTAAACAAAGTTATTATTCATCAATATATGAAATCCGATGATAACATGAAATCATTACCTTTTACATGAGAGGGTTGAGATATCATGTTTCCCTCCCACCTCCTCCTCCTCTCCCCCTCCTCTCCTCCTCCTCATTAATATAAAAATGGAAAACAAGCAGGTTGTAGTGAAAGACTTTAGAAATCAGGTAAATAAAGTTATTATTCATCAATATATGAAATCTGATGATAAAATGAAATCATTACCTTTTATGTGATAGGGTTCACATGTCATGTTTCCCTCCCACCTCCTCCTCTCCTCCTCCTCCTCATTAATAGGTAAATGGAAAACAAGCAGGTTGTAGTGAAAGACTTCAGAAATCAGGTAAACAAAGCTATAATTTATCCATATATGAAATCTGATGACAAAATGAAATCATTATCTTTAAAATGAGAGGGTTCACGTCATGTTTCCCTCCCACCTCCTCCACCTCTCCTCCTCCTCATTAATAGGTAAATGGAAAACAAGCAGGTTGTAGTGAAAGACTTCAGAAATCAGGTAAACATAGTTACAATTTATCCATATATGAAATCTGATGATAAAATGAAATCATTACCTTTTACGTGAGAGGGTTCACACGTCATGTTTCCCTCCCACGTCCTCCTCCTCCTCAATATAAAAATGGAAAACAAACAGGTTGTAGTGAAAGACTTCAGAAATCAGAAAACAAAGTTATAATTCATCGTTTTTTGAAAATCTGATGATAACATGAAATCATTACCCCTTACGTGAGAGGGTTCACACGTCGTGTTTCCCTCCCACCTCCTCCTCCTCCTCCTCCTCCTCTCTTATAGATAAATGGAAAACAAGCAGGTTGTAGTTAAAGACTTCAGAAATCAGGTAAAAAAAAGTTATTATTTATCAATATATGAAATCTGATGATAAAATGAAATCATTATCTTTAAAATGAGAGGGTTCACACGTCATGTTTCCCTCCCACCTCCTCCTCTTCCTCCTTTCTAATAGAAAAATTGAAAACAAGGAGGTTGCAGTGAAAGACTTTAGAAATCAGGTAAACAGAGTTATAATTCATCATTTTTGAAAATCTGATAATAACATGAAATCATTACATTTTACGTGAGAGGGTTCACACGTCATGTTTCCCTCCCACCTCCACCTCCTCTCCTCATCCTCATTAATAGATAAATGGAAAACATGCATGTTGTAGTTAAAGACTTTAGGAATCAGGTTAAAAAAAGTTGTTATTCATCAATATATGAAATCTGATGATAACATGAAATCATTACCTTTTACGTGAGAGGGTTCACACGTCATGTTTCCCTCCCACCTCCACCTCCTCTCCTCATCCTCATTAATAGATAAATGGAAAACATGCATGTTGTAGTTAAAGACTTTAGGAATCAGGTTAAAAAAAGTTGTTATTCATCAATATATGAAATCTGATGATAACATGAAATCATTACCTTTTACGTGAGAGGGTTCACACGTCATGTTTCCCTCCCACCTCCACCTCCTCTCCTCATCCTCATTAATAGATAAATGGAAAACATGCAGGTTGTACTGAAAGACTTTAGAAATCAGGTAAACAAAGTTATTATTCATCAATATATGAAATCGGATGATAACATGAAATAATTACCTTTTACGTGAGAGGGTTGAGATATCATTTTTCCCTCCCACCTCCTCCTCCTCCTCTCCTCCTCCTCTCTAATAGATAAATGGAAAACATACAAGTTGTAGTGAAACACTTTAAAAATCAGGTAAACAAAGTTATTATTCATCAATATATGAAATCTGATGATAACATCAAATCATTACCTTTTACGTGAGAGGGTTCACACGTCATGTTTCCCTCCCACCTCCTCCTCCTCTCCTCCTCCTCATTAATATAAAAATGGAAAACAAACAGGTTGTAGTGAAACACTTTAGAAATCCGGTAAACAGAGTTATAATTCATCATTTTTGAAAATCTGATGATAACATGAAATCATTACCTTTTATGTGAGATGGTTCACACATCATGTTTCCCTCCCACCTCCTCCTCCTCTCCCCCTCCTCTCCTCCTCCTCATTAATATAAAAATGTAAAACTAGCAGGTTGTAGTGAAACACTTTAGAAATCAGGTAAACAAAGTTATTATTCATCAATATATAAAATCTGATGATAACATGAAATCATTACCTTTTACGTGAGAGGGTTCACACGTCATGTTTCCCTCCCACCTCCTCCTCCTCTCCTCCTCCTCTATAACAAAAAATGGAAAACAAGCAGGTTGTAGTGAAAGACTTCAGAAATCAGGTAAACATAGTTACAATTTATCAATATATGAAATCTGATGATAAAATGAAATCATTACCTTTTACGTGAACGGGTTCACACTTCATGTTTCCCTCCCACCTCCTCCTCCTCTCCCCCTCCTCTCCTCCTCCTCATTAATATAAAAATGTAAAACTAGCAGGTTGTAGTGAAACACTTTAGAAATCAGGTAAACATAGTTACAATTTATCAATATATGAAATCTGATGATAACATGAAATCATTATCTTTTATGTGAGAGGGTTCACACATCATGTTCCCCTCCCACCTCCTCTCCTCATCCTCCTCCTTTCTAATAGAAAAATGGAAAACAAGAAAGGTTGTAGTTAAAGACTTTAGAAATCATGTAAACAAAGTTATAATTCATCAATATATGAAATCTGCTGATAACAAGAAATCATTATCTTTAAAATGAGAGGGTTCACACGTCATGTTTCCCTCCCACCTCCTCTCCTCCTCTCCTCCTCCTCATTAATAGATAAATGGAAAACATGCAGGTTGTAGTTAAAGACTTCAGAAATCAGGTAAACATAGTTACAATTTATCAATATATGAAATCTGATGATAAAATGAAATCATTACCTTTTACGTGAGAGGGTTCACACATCATGTTTCCCTCCCACCTCCTCCTCTTCCTCCTTTCTAATAGAAAAATGGAAAACAAGGAGGTTGCAGTGAAAGACTTTAGAAATCAGGTAAACAGAGTTATAATTCATCAATATATGAAATCTGATGATAACATGAAATCATTACCTTTTACGTGAGAGGGTTCACACATCATGTTTCCCTCCCACCTCCTCCTCCTCCTCCTCTCTTATAGATAAATGGAAAACATGCAGGTTGTAGTTAAAGACTTCAGAAATCAGGTAAAAAAAAGTTATTATTTATCAATATATGAAATCTGATGATAAAATGAAATCATTATCTTTAAAATGAGAGGGTTCACACGTCATGTTTCCCTCCCACCTCCACCTCCTCTCCTCATCCTCATTAATAGATAAATGGAAAACATGCATGTTGTAGTTAAAGACTTTAGGAATCAGGTAAACATAGTTACAATTTATCAATATATGAAATCTGATGATAAAATGAAATCATTACCTTTTACGTGAGAGGGTTCACACATCATGTTTCCCTCCCACCTCCTCCTCCTCCTCCTCTCCTCCTCCTCTCTAATAGATAAATGGAAAAAAAGCAGGTTGTAGTGAAACACTTTAGAAATCAGGTAAACAAAGTTATTATTCATCAATATATGAAATCGGATGATAACATGAAATCATTACCTTTTACGTGAGAGGGTTCACACATCATGTTTCCCTCCCACCTCCTCCTCCTCCTCCTCTCCTCCTCCTCTCTAATAGATAAATGGAAAAAAGCAGGTTGTAGTGAAAGACTTCAGAAATCAGGTAAACATAGTTACAATTTATCAATATATGAAATCTGATGATAAAATGAAATCATTACCTTTTACGTGAACGGGTTCACACTTCATGTTTCCCTCCCACCTCCTCCTCCTCTCCCCCTCCTCTCCTCCTCCTCATTAATATAAAAATGTAAAACTAGCAGGTTGTAGTGAAAGACTTTAGAAATCAGGTAAACATAGTTACAATTTATCAATATATGAAATCTGATGATAACATGAAATCATTATCTTTTATGTGAGAGGGTTCACACATCATGTTTCCCTCCCACCTCCTCCTCCTCCTCTCCTCCTCCTCTCTAATAGATAAATGGAAAACATGCAGGTTGTAGTGAAAGACTTTAGAAATCAGGTAAACAAAGTTACAATTCATCATGATATGAAATCTGTTGATAACATGAAATCATTACCTTTTACGTGAGAAGGTTCACACGTCATGTTTCCCTCCCACCTCCTCCTCCTCTCCTCATCCTCATTAATATAAAAAAGGAAAACAAGAAGGTTGTAGTGAAAAACTTCAAAAATCAGGTAAACAAAGTTATTATTCATCAATATATGAAATCTGATGATAAAATGAAATCATTATCTTTTACAAGAGAGGGTTCACACGTCATGTTTCCCTCCCACCTCCTACTCCTCTCCTCATCCTCTCCTCCTCCTCATTAATATAAAAATGGAAAACAAGCAGGTTGTAGTGAAACACTTCAGAAATCAGGTAAACATAGTTACAATTTATCAATATATGATATCTGATGATAACATGAAATCATTACCTTTTACGTGAGAGGGTTCAAACATCATGTTTCCCTCCCACCTCCTCCTCCTTTCCTCCTTCTTATTAATAGACAAATGGAAAACAAGCAGGTTGTAGTTAAAGACTTTACAAATCAGGTAAACAAAGTTATTATTCATCGTTTTTTGAAAATCTGATGATAACATGAAATCATTGTCTTTTACGTGAGAGGGTTCACACGTCTTATTTCCCTTCCACCTCCCCTTCTTTCTCTGTTGTATCTTTCATCTCACCCTTTTTTTCTCTTCTTTTCTTCCCCCTTCTCTTCACTTCACTTCTCTTCTTTAAACATTTCTTCGTTTTGGTCCCTCTCCTTTCTTTATTCATGTTCCTTCTTGTCTTTTCTTCTCTTTCACATACTTTCTCTTCCCTACTGTAATACTTCCTTTTCTATTACTGTTCAGTTTCTTTTCCTACCCAGTTTGGACCCCTGTAACAGGCTGCACCAGTTTTTAACTTTTTTAACTATGTTGCTAGTACTATCACAGCTCCTCTCGCTACAACCATTTGTGCTACTTTTCTACCAATTGGGGGCCGTGGGGTTTTGAATGAGAACCATCGTCCAGGTAGCGTTGCTCCATCTGAAGGTGGAAACAAACACAACCTTTAAACCTATGCTCCACATCACATAAACAAACCAGGAACTGATTTACCCTAATAACCTAATGGAAAAGTCATCACAGCATTGAATCAAAACCACCACGCTGCAGTAATACTTCCAATAAAACTCACAAAATAAAAGTCACGCATTATACTTAGCACAAAGTATATGAGTATTTAATTGTAATTGAAATGTAAATGTATTTGATTTCATTAAATACAAACAGGTAAGTGTTACTACTGAAAGAGGCCTTACATACAGTATGAAAGCCTCACATATCACTGGCCCTGTGAATATCTGAACTTTTAGCCCAAACAGCTGAGTTTAAGAAAACATTACATAACTCGAGCCATTCATGCACGTTAGGTTATTTCACTTTGTCCTGCTAAGAGTCTGGATGCTTTATATTATTAGTATATATTTGTTGCTCATTTCTTGCAGAGTTGTGTTGTATAAAATGTCTTCTCCTTTTTCTGTGTGTCAAGTAATTAACACACAGAAAAGCTTGGGCAAGATAGTATCACTCCATCACACAAATGCTGAATGGCGCAACCAATACCAATTATTATCAATACATTTTATTATCCAGAAATTTGAAGGATAGGAAACATTATATTTATTCGTATTTGTCAGCCTGCCTGTTTGTTTAACAGTTTGGTGACTTCTGAGGGACAATAAAACAAACCAAGAAAGCAGCTTTTGGTTTCTTATGCAAGCTTCAGTCAAAACAGTCAAACGTCAGTCCCATTTGACTCATTTACACTGATAACTGAAAATATTGCCAACCCTGACATTTGCAGAGGAGAATGCTGAAGATTCTCAAGTCTCAATATCAAAATACATTGAAAACAACATGGCTTTGAAACGTGTCAAAATCTGCCATCTTCCATGAAAAAAAACCCTCTTGTAGGTGACAGCAGGTCTTTAGTAGATGTCCAGATGCAAACTGTCTCCTTTTCAACGAAATCGTCGAGTGAAAGTAGGAAAACCGTCTTTTTCCGACCGTTGGAAGGTTGTTTCTGTTGCAATGAAGCACCTAGCAACAGCAAACATGGCGAACGTGGAACCTTCATGTCCGTTCTAATAACGTGTCTGTTCTGACAGTCACAATGAGAAGGACAGAGCTCAACATTTAACCATTGAGGCCTTTACCGTGTAGTTGTCAAAGACATGTAGCGGAGTAAAAAGTACATTTCTACTGAATTTTAGTGGAGTAGAAGCCTAAATAGCCCAAAATTGAAACGCTGATTTAGAAAAGTACGTCTCAAGTTGGGACTTAAGTACAGTACTTGAGTAAATGTAGAGTATGTAGTTACTTCCTACAACTTCCTGCCAGTCGCTGAAGAAAGAATCCGAAATGAATCTTCATAAAAATACAGGTTTAGTTTCATGTTTGGGCCGTGTGGTGTGGTGTGGTATGGCACGGTACTCCCACGGGCCCAGGTCGGGAACGGAGCAGGTCGACGCCCCCAGCGGGTTCTTGCCTGTGAATAGACGCTCTAGTGCAGCCTGAGTAATACAGCGGGACCCGGTCGTTATACTGATCCGCTGACAACTGGGACAAGACACACACGGTCAAACATCATGTCTTCATACGATACAACAGCTCCGTCGTTGTTTCTGTATTTGGACGGAGACCCTTCAGAAACCAGTGCTGTTTGTTGGCCCTACAGCGCCTCCACCTGGACTAGAGGAGCAATGACCATCCATCGCACCAGTCGGTGCAATACACACACACTGGAGGTGATTGACTGAACTCGATGGAGAGAGAAAAACTAATCCACTGCCTACACCCTTCCCCAAGCCTCTCTCTTCCAATAAAGAAACATGACGACAACAAACGTTTATCTTGTTGTAAGGTTGTTCTTGTTAGCGTGTATGTGTGTGTGTGTAATACCAGCACTTTAAATGGACATTTCCATGTGTGTGCTACCTTCAGATTGTAAAAGCTGTGATGCAGATGACCCTGAAGATGCTTCAGAGCCACTCAACAGATAAACAATGGTTCTGCTGTCTCACAAGGCAGGGCTTTTAGAATTGTAACCAGTGGTTTCATTGTTGGTTACAAATCCTTAATATGCCTTAGCGATCAAGTAATGAAATGGCGTGTGCGGATCTCTTTCTTTCAACATTTCTTAGCCACGTCACTGCTGAAACAGAGCCGCAGAGCATCCGTAACCACAGACTAGATAGGCTTTTTTCATAGTACACATTTGGACGTGTGAACAATAAAATGAAGGATGGCTCACTGTCACGCTGTCATGGCTCACTGAGACGTTTGAATACAACGCAGCCATGTTACTAGTTGCTCCTGTGCTTTTCCAACTCTGAGAAGTCAGAATGTCTGCTGTGAAAAAGACCTCTGGCTTATTAGAAGGTGTAATTGAATAAGTCATGCATGTGCACAACAAAAAAACATTTCACATCTATCATTAGCTTCATACAGCTGTATGCTAAAGCTTGGTCCCTCAACGAAAAAGTCCATGTTTATTGGATTTTTGAAATGATTTTTGATTTTTACTGTCCTGTCCCCTTTTCTCTCTTTATTACCTGGTTTATTACCTTCTTCAGATTCCTTTTTTTTTTTTTTTTGACCAGAAATTTGGCCACTGCCTTTCCCTTTGAGCCCCTGAATGTTGCTGACTGGCATTTTGACTTAGCTAGTCAGTTCGCAGCACGTGTGTGTGCTCTGCGCATCAGACCCAGTGGTTCCACCACGCCATTTTCACAGTAACAGCGGGGTGTGGGGAATCAAACGAGTTTTCAACACACATTTATATGTAAATGCATATAAATTGCATCGTAAACACTCATCTACAAGAACAAGGAGACATTCTGAAATAACAGTTACATGGACATACACCACAAGCATTCTGGTAAACATAATAATCATTTCATCCACCAAATATTCTAACACACCGTCACACAGGATCATGTTCAAGTAAATTTCCAAATTTCAATCCATCCAATGGTGGTTGACGTGTTTCAGTCTTAACCAAAGTGGTGGACCGACCAGCTGACAGACCGGCATTGCCATATATATGCAGTTAGCACGGCTAAATAGTCCTACAGTAACATTTCAAACGTGCCAAGAGTCATTGTAGTTAAGGTCAAAAGCTCTTTAATTATTTTCATTAGAACACATTTGAATCCCTTAAATTGTGGAACACATTAAAAGCGTACACCGAAGCCAGACTTGAGAAAGGCACTCAGTAAATATACTTATCTTCCTTCTAATCCTGCTCACCAAAATCCCAGATGACTGATCTGGTATTCTCAGCTCCACTGGACCATTTCCATACACTATCTGACCCGTTATACACACCGGTCCAGCCTTCATACGTGGCAAGCTGGTTAATCTCCGACGGTGGCCAAGTCACTGTAGTGCTCTCTGCAGTAGTTAGGAGCAAGCAAACCAGGTCCTCCAATGGGAGACGTGGACAACCTTTGAAATGTTCGGGTCTGAAGTCGCCGCACGTGGAGGAGCGAGAAGGACGAAGACCTGGTGGATGAGGAGAAGACTGGTGATGTTTCTCTCCATGTTTTTCCTCAGAAAGGCTTCAAAGTAGAGTTGGTTCAGGCATCACTGTGTACGTTACATTTATTGCAACGCAATGCAATAAATACAAACCGTGTCATTTATTTATCAATTGATCCATCCATCTATCCATTCACTCATTTAGGTCCACTCAGAGGGACTTCTGGCAACTGACGGCCACCGTCAGTCAAACCATATTAAAGATGACTGCAAAGTCAAATTTCACTGATATATGGGAGAAGTGCTACAACAGAGGAGCGGCAAGCCAGACAAATAGTCAGTTTGTCCCCTTTTCCTGGTAAGAAATAGCTGAGGATGAACTCTCTGTTGTAAGAGAAAGAATCATTCTTACTACATTTATGCATAAAGTAATGTTTCTTAGTATCATCTATTAAAATATTATTGCAAGCAAAAATGAAAAGCTGCTAAGGTTAACAGATGTACAGAAAAATAAACAGCTATGTGCCTGGAGTATATGTCCACCAGCCTGTCTCTACATACCATCATACAGCACAGTTAAGGATTTAACTCTCATGGGAATTTACGTAATAAATAATAAAGTGCTTCTATGGTAAAACAGGGGAAGGAAACCCTGTCATTGCATCTTATTTCGGTCTGTTCACAAAAGTGATGGCACCAACAAAGGGAGATCAGCGCAGTGGACGCTCCTCATTCAAAGACAGGGCTGAAAGAGGGCTGTGCATTATGTGGCGGTATTATTCCTTCCCACATCATCTCATTTCCACCTCAACCGACCAATCAGAGCAGCGCGCATACACGACAGTCCGAGTCATTCACCGGGATATCCACCACGTACACAAACTCAATCTTCAAATGCGTTTATCCTCACAAGTCAACCGTGTTCAGTGATGCAAAGCAGAGCGAGACCAGGAAGTCCTCTTGTGTTCACAGTCCTCATCAACAGACAAATCCAAACAAAGTGGTGCCCCCTTTCACTAAGGCAGTCGTAGTCCTGATGATAAACCTCCAGTGCAAAGGCATGCAGCCGACATAGTTATTGGCTGAATTAACACTGGATATAAATTCTTGACCGCAGTTCACACTACCACGGTTAGCAACTTTTTGGCTGCGTCGTGTTTTGCATGTGGCTGTAGAAACTGGACCTGACATTAAAGTGATATTTTGGTTCCCACTGTCAAGACGTGTAACACAGAAATATTACACAGGCACCGCTGGGATTCGAACCCAGGATTTCCTGTTTACTAGACAGACGCTTTGACCAACTAAGCCACGGCACCTACAGCCTGAGACCTTCTCTGAGTAATTCTTCAAGTAAAGCGTGTTAGCCTTTACAGAGAAGTACTTCAGTAACGTCTTAAGAAATATTCAGAAGGACTAAAACATGCTCTGTGGGATTTCACCTATGACCACAATAACTGGACCTTATGTTAAAGTGATTTTAGTGTTCCTGTTGTTAAGAAATGCAACAAAGCTGTAGCATAAAGGTACTATTGGGATTTGAACTCCCAATTCCTGTTTAAAAGGCAGGCACATAAACCATCTATGCCACAGTGTGTCTACATGGAGCAGCTCTAAGCGTCATGGTGAGTTTAACGTCTATTTAATCAGATACATAGTTTCACCGATTAATAGGCCTAAATGAGGAGTCCCTTTCGGTGCCTGCAACGCAGCTGAGATTGAAATATTACAATAGTAAAATGCATTATTTTATTGAAAATTGTAATTGTAAATATAATTCTAAGCTTTGTTCATTTTTTATTTGGTTCAAATTTACAAAAACGCACAACTTTATCCTAAGATCTCAGCAAGTAAATTTATTTTTTGGGTCAGAAATTCATCAAAATTCATATTTTATATTCATATTTAGTAGGAGAAATTGAGATTTGATAATGTTGAATTTTTAACTGATTTAATAATATAAATGAAAGTGGAAATATTTAATTTACTTGACTGCACAAAGTGGGATTTTTTTTTAATTTTTTTTTGAAAAGTCTTTAATGTGGGAATGATTTCTTAAAGATTTGACTTTACAATTAATTCTTAAAAGGTTAAATACTGTAAATCGCATTTTTCCCCTTTATGACTAAACTGCACATCCGGAACCAAGTCTCCTCATCGTTGCTGCAATAATCATAATCCTGACTGATGTGGCCTTGATTGTTTTGGCAAGTATACCATTACTATTTCTTTGTCTCTCAGAACTAAAAGAAATAACAAATCCTTTTCTTTTGATTGGTGGCTTTCACATTTATTAAACAGTAATACCGCTTTATTTCAGCATGACTTTTTGAAAACACGTACAAACTGATGACAGACAAACTCGACAGCTGCACGAAGTAGTTGCCATTCATAGCGATAACTCTGGTATTTAATCTATTTGCCTATCAACTGTCCGATACTAGTCCAGCCCACGCAAAGGCACACCCATTGTCACTGTGCAACTGATCCCGCTCCATTTGCCCTCGGCTCTCTGGCGCAGGTTGCTAAATTCTTCGCTAAACCCAAACGTTCTTTTCTCCCAGTGAAGCCACAGCAGGTCCGGCCTCTACGCACTGCAGCAGACAAGTATGCACTTGTCAGTTTTACAGTAATGGACACCATATTGTTAGGACTCAGGATCTCAATCCAGTAGCCATCAGGGTCCTGAATGAAGGCCAAGCCTTTCATTTTACCTGAGAATAAAAAAATAAGAGAAGGGAGGGGGACAGAAAATTTATTGTACATATGATGTTAGATACATAAACATTATTAACTTCAGTTTCCACAAGTGTGCATCCTAATTATAAAGCTGTCAAGATTTATCCATTTAATCTGTCTATAAACCTTATATTCACTAAAATGACACATCTTACCATCATCTGGCTTCTTGACAAATGTGACTCCTTGCTCTTCAAACAATTTACAGGCTGCATAAACGTCAGGAACTGCAATTCCAATGTGTCCTGTGAAAAAGTCAGGTAGACTGTGACTGTTCCCTCCGTGAGCCCACACACAAACATACAGACATGCACCTACATATTTCATTTTTTCGGTCCTAACTGACTGGTTGTACAACAAGACAGCAATCTCACCAAAGCCACGTGGATCCGAGTTTCCATTGTGATAAGACTGGCTCTCGTCAGACTCAGAGCCCCAGTTACTGATTGACAAGAGGGACAGGAGCAGGGGTACAGGAGGTGAAAGCAGAAATGAAGAGAACAAGGTAGTTATTACCTGTGCAACCGATGAGGACTGAAGCGGTTTAGATGACTTCCAACACTAAGTGGAACTGACAAGGCTGGTTTCAAAATATTCCACCACTGTGTACTGTAACGCAACAGTGGAACGGACAAAGCAAAAACTAAAATATGAAACATCTGGATTTTTACCACAGAAGGTTATTCTCATCATTTCATGCGCGGCCATACAGCTCTCGTTCTAGGATGTAGACCCTTACTGTGTCAGTTCAATGGTGGCTCTTCTGGAAAATACCCAGGCCGTCTTCTCCTTCACGTCTCTAGGAATCTCCTTCTTGTCCTCGTAGCCCAAGAAGAAGAGAGAGAAACGCATGGAGGGGAAGTCAAACTTTTGCAGGAGCCTGCAAGAATTTACAAACCGGAGAGAAAACCTAACTTAAGTCACAAAGTCCAGTTTATGAATAAGAAACTGTTTCAACATCAACATCAACACAATCACACACACAGTTGAAAAGTGTAAAATATTTGTTGTGTCAAATCTTATTGTGTTTCAATACCAATTAAGCCTGAATTAGAGTTCACTGAAGTGAAGCCCACGCTAATACTCACGTCATGCCGAGGATTCTGGTGTAGAAATCCAAGGATTTCACTGGATCTTTAACCCGCAGCATAGTCTGCTGCATCATAAAATCCTAAAACAGACATACAAGAGCAGAGCTTTACATATGCATAGGGCTGGGCGATAAGGACCAAAAATCATATCTCCACATTTCTAGGCTGAATGGCCATACATACGTATATCTCAGTATTTTCTATGAAGTTTGCTACATGTAAGACGTCGCAAGCACTTTTACGGAAACAGACCGAAATAAGATGCAATGACAGTTGTTTCCTTCCCTGTTTGAAAATATCCAGCTGCAAAACATTTAAATGAAAATTTATATAAAATAAATAGCCTATATTCAATAAAAATAGGGCCTATGCAGTGTTTCCCACAGGGTGAGAATTTACTTGTGGCGGTGGGTGGTGCAGGGTGTGACCGATGTTCACGCAGAGAATCGTGCAGTTTAGAGGGGAAAAAGTGCAACCCGGTTCTTTTCTGTAGCTACAATTTACAGATATCCCCTAAACGCCTCACATTCAGACACTAGACGCTAGCTAGGCAGCTGCCGCTGAGAAGCATCTAGTCCCAACGAGATGGTGAAATAAGGCCTTCTAATTTGACTGATTTTCTCAAGTTGAGAGAGTGATTTTATCTACCGGAGCAGGCCGCTCAAGTAGAGCCTATGTGTGGAAAACAGGGCTGTCAACGAAAATTCTGAATTCGATGATATAGTCAAATTGTAAAACAAACAAACACAAAAACAAACAAAAAAAAAAAAAGACCCACCAAACATTCTATTGTGAAAATTAATATTTGATTTTGGAGAAAAAAGATGAAATGAAGGACAAGTTCAAACGAGAGAATAATTAAAAACAACCGTGTGGTAGTGATGGCAGAGAGTTCACAACCAGACTTGGTGAAATTGTGAAAACAGGGATTTGCAATTCATCAATATATGAAATCTGATGATAACATGAAATCATTACATGAGAGGGTTCACACGTCATGTTCCCCTCCCACCTCCTCTCCTCATCCTCCTCCTTTCTAATAGAAAAATGGAAAACAAGAAAGGTTGTAGTTAAAGACTTTAGAAATCATGTAAACAAAGTTATTATTCATCAATATATGAAATCTGCTGATAACAAGAAATCATTATCTTTAAAATGAGAGGGTTCACACGTCATGTTTCCTCCACCTCCTCCTCTCATTTTTGAAAATCTGATAATAATCATGTTTCCTCCACCTCCTCTCCTCCTCCTCATTAATAGATAAATGGAAAACAAGCAGGTTGTAGTGAAAGACTTCAGAAATCAGGTAAACATAGTTACAATTTATCAATATATGAAATCTGATGATAACATGAAATCATTACCTTTTTCGTGAGAGGGTTCACACGTCATGTTTCCCTCCCACCTCCTCCTCCTCCTCCTCTCCTCCTCCTCTCTAATAGATAAATGGAAAACAAGCAGGTTGTAGTGAAAGACTTCAGAAATCAGGTAAACAAAGTTATTATTCATCAATATATGAAATCTGATGATAACATGAAATCATTATCTTTAAAATGAGAGGATTCACACGTCATGTTTCCCTCCCACCTCCTCCTCCTCTCCTCCTCCTCATTAATATAAAAATGTAAAACTAGCAGGTTGTAGTGAAACACTTTAGAAATCAGGTAAATAAAGTTATTATTCATCAATATATGAAATCTGATGATAAAATGAAATCATTACCTTTTATGTGATAGGGTTCACATGTCATGTTTCCCTCCCACCTCCTCCTCCTCCTCCTCTCTTATAGATAAATGGAAAACATGCAGGTTGTAGTTAAAGACTTCAGAAATCAGGTAAAAAAAAGTTATTATTTATCAATATATGAAATCTGATGATAAAATGAAATCATTATCTTTAAAATGAGAGGGTTCACACGTCATGTTTCCCTCCCACCTCCACCTCCTCTCCTCATCCTCATTAATAGATAAATGGAAAACATGCATGTTGTAGTTAAAGACTTTAGGAATCAGGTTAAAAAAAGTTGTTATTCATCAATATATGAAATCTGATGATAACATGAAATCATTATCTTTTACGTGACAGGGTTCACACGTCATGTTTAACTCCCACCTCCTCCTCTTCCTCCTTTCTAATAGAAAAATGGAAAACAAGCAGGTTGCAGTGAAAGACTTTAGAAATCAGGTAAACAAAGTTATTATTCATCAATATATGAAATCTGATGATAACATGAAATCATTACCTTTTACGTGACAGGGTTCACACGTCATGTTTAACTCCCACCTCCTCCTCTTCCTCCTTTCTAATAGAAAAATGGAAAACAAGCAGGTTGCAGTGAAAGACTTTAGAAATCAGGTAAACAAAGTTATTATTCATCAATATATGAAATCTGATGATAACATGAAATCATTACCTTTTACGTGACAGGGTTCACACGTCATGTTTAACTCCCACCTCCACCTCCTCTCCTCCTCCTCATTAATAGATAAATGGAAAACATGCAGGTTGTAGTGAAAGACTTTAGAAATCAGGTAAACAAAGTTATTATTCATCAATATATGAAATCTGATGATAACATGAAATCATTACCTTTTATGTGAGAGGGTTCACACATCATGTTTCCCTCCCACCTCCTCCTCCTCTCCTCATCCTCTCCTCCTCCTCATTAATATAAAAATGGAAAACAAGCAGGTTGTAGTGAAAGACTTCAGAAATCAGGTAAACATAGTTACAATTTATCAATATATGAAATCTGATGATAACATGAAATCATTACCTTTTACGTGAGAGGGTTCACACATCATGTTTCCCTCCCACCTCCTCCTCCTCTCCCCCTCCTCTCCTCCTCCTCATTAATATAAAAATGGAAAACAAGCAGGTTGTAGTGAAAGACTTCAGAAATCAGGTAAACAAAGTTATTATTCATCAATATATGAAATCTGATGATAACATGAAATCATTATCTTTAAAATGAGAGGGTTCACACGTCATGTTTCCCTCCCACCTCCTCCTCCTCTCCCCCTCCTCTCCTCCTCCTCATTAATATAAAAATGGAAAACAAGCAGGTTGTAGTGAAAGACTTTAGAAATCAGGTAAAAAAGTTATTATTCATCAATATATGAAATCTGATGATAACATGAAATCATTACCTTTTATGTGAGAGGGTTCACATGTCATGTTTCCCTCCCACCTCCTCCTCTCCTCCTCCTCCTCATTAATAGGTAAATGGAAAAAAAAGCAGGTTGTAGTGAAAGACTTTAGAAATCAGGTAAAAAAAGTTATTATTCATCAATATATGAAATCTGATGACAAAATGAAATCATTATCTTTAAAATGAGAGGGTTCACGTCATGTTTCCCTCCCACCTCCTCCACCTCTCCTCCTCCTCATTAATAGGTAAATGGAAAACAAACAGGTTGTAGTGAAAGACTTCAGAAATCAGAAAACAAAGTTATTATTCATCGTTTTTTGAAAATCTGATGATAACATGAAATCATTACCTTTTACGTGAGAGGGTTCACACGTCATGTTTCCCTCCCACCTCCTCCTCCTCCTCCTCCTCCTCTCTTATAGATAAATGGAAAACAAGCAGGTTGTAGTTAAAGACTTCAGAAATCAGGTAAAAAAAAGTTATTATTTATCAATATATGAAATCTGATGATAAAATGAAATCATTATCTTTAAAATGAGAGGGTTCACACGTCATGTTTCCCTCCCACCTCCTCTCCTCATCCTCATTAATAGATAAATGGAAAACATGCATGTTGTAGTTAAAGACTTTAGGAATCAGGTTAAAAAAAGTTGTTATTCATCAATATATGAAATCTGATGATAACATGAAATCATTACCTTTTACGTGAGAGGGTTCACACGTCATGTTTCCCTCCCACCTCCTCCTCCTCCTCCTCCTCTCTTATAGATAAATGGAAAACAAGCAGGTTGTAGTTAAAGACTTTAGGAATCAGGTTAAAAAAAGTTATTATTCATCAATATATGAAATCTGATGACAAAATGAAATCATTATCTTTAAAATGAGAGGGTTCACGTCATGTTTCCCTCCCACCTCCTCCACCTCTCCTCCTCCTCATTAATAGATAAATGGAAAACAAGCAGGTTGTAGTGAAAGACTTCAGAAATCAGGTAAACATAGTTACAATTTATCAATATATGAAATCTGATGATAAAATGAAATCATTACCTTTTACGTGAGAGGGTTCACACGTCATGTTTCCCTCCCACGTCCTCCTCCTCCTCAATATAAAAATGGAAAACAAACAGGTTGTAGTGAAAGACTTCAGAAATCAGGTAAAAAAAAGTTATTATTTATCAATATATGAAATCTGATGATAAAATGAAATCATTATCTTTAAAATGAGAGAGGGTTCACACGTCATGTTTCCCTCCCACCTCCTCCTCTTCCTCCTTTCTAATAGAAAAATGGAAAACAAGGAGGTTGCAGTGAAAGACTTTAGAAATCAGGTAAACAGAGTTATAATTCATCATTTTTGAAAATCTGATGATAACATGAAATCATTACCTTTTACGTGAGAGGGTTCACACGTCATGTTTCCCTCCCACCTCCTCCTCCTCTCCTCCTCCTCATTAATAGATAAATGGAAAACATGCAGGTTGTAGTGAAAGACTTTAGAAATCAGGTAAAAAAAGTTATTATTCATCAATATATGAAATCTGATGATAACATGAAATCATTACCTTTTATGTGAGAGGGTTCACACGTCATGTTTCCCTCCCACCTCCTCCTCCTCTCCTCCTCCTCATTAATAGATAAATGGAAAACATGCAGGTTGTAGTTAAAGACTTTAGAAATCAGGTAAAAAAAAGTTGTTATTCATCAATATATGAAATCTGATGATAAAATGAAATCATTATCTTTACGTGAGAGGGTTCACACGTCATGTTTCCCTCCCACCTCCTCCTCCTCTCCTCCTCCTCATTAATAGATAAATGGAAAACATGCAGGTTGTAGTGAAAGACTTTAGAAATCAGGTAAACAAAGTTATTATTCATCAATATATGAAATCTGATGATAACATGAAATCATTACCTTTTACGTGAGAGGGTTCACACATCATGTTTCCTCCACCTCCTCCTCCTCTCCTCCTCCTCTCTAATAGATAAATGGAAAACATGCAGGTTGTAGTGAAAGACTTCAGAAATCAGGTAAACAAAGTTATTATTCATCAATATATGAAATCTGATGATAACATGAAATCATTACCTTTTACGTGAGAGGGTTCACACGTCATGTTTCCCTCCCACCTCCTCCTCCTCTCCTCCTCCTCATTAATATAAAAATGGAAAACAAGCAGGTTGTAGTGAAACACTTTAGAAATCAGGTAAACAAAGTTATTATTCATCAATATATGAAATCTGATGATAACATGAAATCATTACCTTTTACATGAGAGGGTTCAGATATCATTTTCCTCCACCTCCTCCTCCTCCTCTCCTCCTCCTCTCTAATGGATAAATGGAAAACATGCAGGTTGTAGTGAAAGACTTTAGAAATCAGGTAAACAAAGTTATTATTCATCAATATATGAAATCTGATGATAACATGAAATCATTACCTTTTACGTGAGAGGGTTCACACGTCATGTTTCCCTCCCACCTCCTCCTCCTCTCCTCCTCCTCATTAATATAAAAATGGAAAACAAGCAGGTTGTAGTGAAAGACTTTAGAAATCAGGTAAACAAAGTTATTATTCATCAATATATGAAATCTGATGATAACATGAAATCATTACCTTTTATGTGATAGGGTTCACATGTCATGTTTCCCTCCCACCTCCTCCTCTCCTCCTCCTCCTCATTAATAGGTAAATGGAAAAAAAAGCAGGTTGTAGTGAAAGACTTTAGAAATCAGGTTAAAAAAAGTTGTTATTCATCAATATATGAAATCTGATGATAACATGAAATCATTACCTTTTACGTGAGAGGGTTCACACGTCATGTTTCCCTCCCACCTCCTCCTCCTCTCCTCCTCCTCATTAATAGATAAATGGAAAACAAGCAGGTTGTAGTGAAAGACTTTAGAAATCAGGTAAACAAAGTTATTATTCATCAATATATGAAATCTGATGATAACATGAAATCATTACCTTTTACGTGAGAGGGTTCACACATCATGTTTCCCTCCCACCTCCTCCTCCTCTCCTCCTCCTCTCTAATAGATAAATGGAAAACAAGCAGGTTGTAGTGAAACACTTTAGAAATCAGGTAAACAAAGTTATTATTCATCAATATATGAAATCTGATGATAACATGAAATCATTACCTTTTACGTGAGAGGGTTCACACATCATGTTTCCCTCCCACCTCCTCCTCCTCTCCTCCTCCTCATTAATATAAAAATGGAAAACAAGCAGGTTGTAGTGAAACACTTTAGAAATCAGGTAAACAAAGTTATTATTCATCAATATATGAAATCCGATGATAACATGAAATCATTACCTTTTACATGAGAGGGTTGAGATATCATTTTTCCCTCCCACCTCCTCCTCCTCCTCTCCTCCTCCTCTCTAATGGATAAATGGAAAACATGCAGGTTGTAGTGAAAGACTTTAGAAATCAGGTAAACAAAGTTATTATTCATCAATATATGAAATCCGATGATAACATGAAATCATTACCTTTTACGTGAGAGGGTTCACACGTCATGTTTCCCTCCCACCTCCTCCTCCTCTCCTCCTCCTCATTAATATAAAAATGGAAAACAAACAGGTTGTAGTGAAACACTTTAGAAATCCGGTAAACAGAGTTATAATTCATCATTTTTGAAAATCTGATGATAACATGAAATCATTACCTTTTATGTGAGATGGTTCACACATCATGTTTCCCTCCCACCTCCTCCTCCTCTCCCCCTCCTCTCCTCCTCCTCATTAATATAAAAATGGAAAACAAGCAGGTTGTAGTGAAACACTTTAGAAATCAGGTAACAAAGTTATTATTCATCAATATATGAAATCTGATGATAAAATGAAATCATTACCTTTTACGTGAGAGGGTTCACACGTCATGTTTCCCTCCCACCTCCTCCTCCTCTCCTCCTCCTCTATAACAAAAAATGGAAAACAAGCAGGTTGTAGTTAAAGACTTTAGAAATCAGGTAAACAAAGTTATTATTCATCAATATATGAAATCTGATGATAACATGAAATCATTACCTTTTACGTGAGAAGGTTCACACATCATGTTTCCTCCCACCTCCTCCTCCCCTCCTCTCCTCCTCCTCATTAATATAAAAATGTAAAACTAGCAGGTTGTAGTGAAACACTTTAGAAATCAGGTAAACAAAGTTATTATTCATCAATATATGAAATCTGATGATAACATGAAATCATTACCTTTTATGTGAGAGGGTTCACACATCATGTTTCCCTCCCACCTCCTCCTCCTCATCCTCCTCCTTTCTAATAAAAAATGGAAAACAAGCAGGTTGTATTTAAAGACTTTAGAAATCAGGTAAACAAAGTTAAAATTCATCAATATATGAAATCTGATGATAAAATGAAATCATTATCTTTAAAATGAGAGGGTTCACACGTCATGTTTCCCTCCCACCTCCTCCTCCTCTCCTCCTCCTCATTAATAGATAAATGGAAAACATGCAGGTTGTAGTTAAAGACTTTAGAAATCAGGTAAACAAAGTTATTATTCATCAATATATGAAATCTGATGATAACATGAAATCATTACCTTTTACGTGAGAGGGTTCACACATCATGTTTCCCTCCCACCTCCTCCTCCTCTCCTCCTCCTCATCTAATATAAAAATGGAAAACAAGCAGGTTGTAGTGAAAGACTTCAGAAATCAGGTAAACAAAGTTATAATTCATCAATATATGAAATCTGATGATAACATGAAATCATTACCTTTTACGTGAGAGGGTTCACACGTCATGTTTCCCTCCCACCTCCTCCTCCTCCTCCTCCTCATTAATATAAAAATGGAAAACAAGCAGGTTGTAGTGAAAGACTTCAGAAATCAGGTAAAAAAGTTGTTATTCATCAATATATGAAATCTGATGATAAAATGAAATCATTATCTTTAAAATGAGAGGGTTCACACGTCATGTTTCCCTCCCACCTCCTCCTCCTCTCCTCATCCTCATTAATAGATAAATGGAAAACATGCAGGTTGTAGTGAAAGACTTTAGAAATCAGGTAAACAAAGTTATTATTCATCAATATATGAAATCCGATGATAACATGAAATCATTACCTTTTACGTGAGAGGGTTCAAACATCATGTTTCCCTCCCACCTCCTCCTCCTCTCCTCCTCCCTTCTAATAGAAAAATGGAAAACAAGCAGGTTGTAGTGAAAGACTTGAGAAATCAGAAATAAAAGTTATAATTCATCGTTTTTTGAAAATCTGATGATAACATGAAATCATTACCCCTTACGTGAGAGGGTTCACACGTCGTGTTTCCCTCTGACCTCCTCCTCCTCCTCCTCCTCCTCCTCATTAATACAAAAATGGAAAACAAGCAGGTTGTAGTTAAAGACTTTAGAAATCAGGTAAACAAAGTTATAATTCATCAATATATGAAATCTGATGATAACATGAAATCATTACCGCTTACGTGAGAGGGTTCACACGTCATGTTTCCCTCCCACCTCCTCCTCCTCTCCTCCTCCTCCTCATTAATAGATAAATGGAAAACAAGCAGGTTGTAGTGAAAGACTTTAGAAATCAGGTAAACAAAGTTATTATTCATCAATATATGAAATCTGATGATAACATGAAATCATTACCTTTTATGTGAGAGGGTTCACACATCATGTTTCCTCCCACCTCCTCTCCTCCTCCCCTCTCCTCCTCCTCATTAATAGATAAATGGAAAACAAGCAGGTTGTAGTGAAAGACTTTAGAAATCAGGTAAACAAAGTTACAATTATTCATCAATATATGAAATCTGATGATAACATGAAATCATTACCTTTTACGTGAGAGAGGGTTCACGTCATGTTTCCTCCACCTCCTCCTCCTCTCCTCATCCTCATTAAAAAAAAAATGGAAAACATTCAGGTTGTAGTGAAAGACTTCAGAAATCAGGTAAACATAGTTACAATTCATCAATATATGAAATCTGATGATAACATGAAATCATTACCCCTTACGTGAGAGGGTTCACACGTCGTGTTTCCCTCTCACCTCCTCCTCCTCTCCTCCTCTTCATTAATACAAAAATTGAAAACAAGAAAACTGTAGTGAAATACTTCAGAAATCAGGTAAAAAAGCTATAATTCGTAAATATATGAAATCTGATGATAACATGAAATCATTACCTTTTATGTGAGAGGGTTGAGATATCATGTTTCCCTCCCACCTCCTCCTCCTCCTCTCCTCCTCCTCTATAACAAAAAATGGAAAACAAGCAGGTTGTAGTTAAAGACTTTAGAAAACAGGTATAAAAGTTATTATTCATCAATATATGAAATCTGATGATAACATGAAATCATTACCTTTTATGAGAGGGTTCACACGTCATGTTTCCCTCCCACCTCCTCATCCTCTCCTCTTCCTCATTAATATAAAAATCGAAAACAAGCAGGTTGTAGTGAAAGACTTTAGAAAACAGGTATAAAAGTTATTATTCATCAATATATGAAATCTGATGATAACATGAAATCATTACCTTTAAAATGAGAGGGTTCACACGTCATGTTTCCCTCCCACCTCCTCCTCCTCATCCTCTCCTCCTCCTCATTAATATAAAAATGGGAAACAAGCAGGTTGTAGTGAAAGACTTTAGAAATCAGGTAAACAAAGTTAAAATTCATCAATATATGAAATCTGATGAAAAAATGAAATTATTATCTTTAAAATGAGAGGGTTCACACGTCATGTTTCCCTCCCACCTCCTCCTCCTTTCCTCCTTCTTATTAATAGAGAAATGGAAAACTAGCAGGTTGTAGTTAAAGACTTTAGAAATCAGGTAAACAAAGTTATTATTCATCGTTTTTTGAAAATCTGATGATAACATGAAATCATTGTCTTTTACGTGAGGGTTCACACGTCTTATTTCCCTTCCACCTCCCCTTCTTTCTCTGTTGTATCTTTCATCTCACCCTTTTTTTCTCTTCTTTTCTTCCCCCTTCTCTTCACTTCACTTCTCTTCTTTAAACATTTCTTCGTTTTGGTCCCTCTCCTTTCTTTATTCATGTTCCTTCTTGTCTTTTCTTCTCTTTCACATACTTTCTCTTCCCTACTGTAATACTTCCTTTTCTATTACTGTTCAGTTTCTTTTCCTACCCAGTTTGGACCCCTGTAACAGGCTGCACCAGTTTTTAACTTTTTTAACTATGTTGCTAGTACTATCACAGCTCCTCTCGCTACAACCATTTGTGCTACTTTTCTACCAATTGGGGGCCGTGGGGTTTTGAATGAGAACCATCGTCCAGGTAGCGTTGCTCCATCTGAAGGTGGAAACAAACACAACCTTTAAACCTATGCTCCACATCACATAAACAAACCAGGAACTGATTTACCCTAATAACCTAATGGAAAAGTCATCACAGCATTGAATCAAAACCACCACGCTGCAGTAATACTTCCAATAAAACTCACAAAATAAAAGTCACGCATTATACTTAGCACAAAGTATATGAGTATTTAATTGTAATTGAAATGTAAATGTATTTGATTTCATTAAATACAAACAGGTAAGTGTTACTACTGAAAGAGGCCTTACATACAGTATGAAAGCCTCACATATCACTGGCCCTGTGAATATCTGAACTTTTAGCCCAAACAGCTGAGTTTAAGAAAATATTACATAACTCGAGCCATTCATGCACGTTAGGTTATTTCACTTTGTCCTGCTAAGAGTCTGGATGCTTTATATTATTAGTATATATTTGTTGCTCATTTCTTGCAGAGTTGTGTTGTATAAAATGTCTTCTCCTTTTTTCTGTGTGTCAAGTAATTAACACACAGAAAAGCTTGGGCAAGATAGTATCACTCCATCACACAAATGCTGAATGGCCGCAACCAATACCAATTATTATCAATACATTTTATTATCCAGAAATTTGAAGGATAGGAAACATTATATTTATTCGTATTTGTCAGCCTGCCTGTTTGTTTAACAGTTTGGTGACTTCTGTAAAACAAACCAAGAAAGCGGCTTTTGGTTTCTTATGCAAGCTTCAGTCAAAACAGTCAAACGTCAGTCCCATTTGACTCATTTACACTGATAACTGAAAATATTGCCAACCCTGACATTTGCAGAGGAGAATGCTGAAGATTCTCAAGTCTCAATATCAAAATACATTGAAAACAACATGGCTTTGAAACGTGTCAAAATCTGCCATCTTCCATGAAAAAAAACCCTCTTGTAGGTGACAGCAGGTCTTTAGTAGATGTCCAGATGCAAACTGTCTCCTTTTCAACGAAATCGTCGAGTGAAAGTAGGAAAACCGTCTTTTTCCGACCGTTGGAAGGTTGTTTCTGTTGCAATGAAGCACCTAGCAACAGCAAACATGGCGAACGTGGAACCTTCATGTCCGTTCTAATAACGTGTCTGTTCTGACAGTCACAATGAGAAGGACAGAGCTCAACATTTAACCATTGAGGCCTTTACCGTGTAGTTGTCAAAGACATGTAGCGGAGTAAAAAGTACATTTCTACTGAATTTTAGTGGAGTAGAAGCCTAAATAGCCCAAAATAGAAACGCTGATTTAGAAAAGTACGTCTCAAGTTGGGACCTAAGTACAGTACTTGAGTAAATGTAGAGTATGTAGTTACTTCCTACAACTTCCTGCCAGTCGCTGAAGAAAGAATCCGAAATGAATCTTCATAAAAATACAGGTTTAGTTTCATGTTTGGGCCGTGTGGTGTGGTGTGGTATGGCACGGTACTCCCACGGGCCCAGGTCGGGAACGGAGCAGGTCGACGCCCCCAGCGGGTTCTTGCCTGTGAATAGACGCTCTAGTGCAGCCTGAGTAATACAGCGGGACCCGGTCGTTATACTGATCCGCTGACAACTGGGACAAGACACACACGGTCAAACATCATGTCTTCATACGATACAACAGCTCCGTCGTTGTTTCTGTATTTGGACGGAGACCCTTCAGAAACCAGTGCTGTTTGTTGGCCCTACAGCGCCTCCACCTGGACTAGAGGAGCAATGACCATCCATCACACCAGTCGGTGCAATACACACACACTGGAGGTGATTGACTGAACTCGATGGAGAGAGAAAAACTAATCCACTGCCTACACCCTTCCCCAAGCCTCTCTCTTCCAATAAAGACAGATGACGACAACAAACGTTTATCTTGTTGTAAGGTTGTTCTTGTTAGCGTGTATGTGTGTGTGTGTAATACCAGCACTTTAAATGGACATTTCCATGTGTGTGCTACCTTCAGATTGTAAAAGCTGTGATGCAGATGACCCTGAAGATGCTTCAGAGCCACTCAACAGATAAACAATGGTTCTGCTGTCTCACAAGGCAGGGCTTTTAGAATTGTAACCAGTGGTTTCATTGTTGGTTACAAATCCTTAATATGCCTTAGCGATCAAGTAATGAAATGGCGTGTGCGGATCTCTTTCTTTCAACATTTCTTAGCCACGTCACTGCTGAAACAGAGCCGCAGAGCATCCGTAACCACAGACTAGATAGGCTTTTTTCATAGTACACATTTGGACGTGTGAACAATAAAATGAAGGATGGCTCACTGTCACGCTGTCATGGCTTACTGAGACGTTTGAATACAACGCAGCCATGTTACTAGTTGCTCCTGTGCTTTTCCAACTCTGAGAAGTCAGAATGTCTGCTGTGAAAAAGACCTCTGGCTTATTAGAAGGTGTAATTGAATAAGTCATGCATGTGCACAACAAAAAAACATTTCACATCTATCATTAGCTTCATACAGCTGTATGCTAAAGCTTGGTCCCTCAACGAAAAAGTCCATGTTTATTGGATTTTTGAAATGATTTTTGATTTTTACTGTCCTGTCCCCTTTTCTCTCTTTATTACCTGGTTTATTACCTTCTTCAGATTCCTTTTTTTTTTTTTTGACCAGAAATTTGGCCACTGCCTTTCCCTTTGAGCCCCTGAATGTTGCTGACTGGCATTTTGACTTAGCTAGTCAGTTCAAGAGCACGTGTGCTCTAAGCATCAGACCCAGTGGTTCCACCACGCCATTTTCACAGTAACAGCGGGTGTGGGGAATCAAACGAGTTTTCAACACACATTTATATGTAAATGCATATAAATTGCATCGTAAACACTCATCTACAAGAACAAGGAGACATTCTGAAATAACAGTTACATGGACATACACCACAAGCATTCTGGTAAACATAATAATCATTTCATCCACCAAATATTCTAACACACCGTCACACAGGATCATGTTCAAGTAAATGTCCAAATTTCAATCCATCCAATGGTGGTTGACGTGTTTCAGTCTTAACCAAAGTGGTGGACCGACCAGCTGACAGACCGGCATTGCCATATATATGCAGTTAGCACGGCTAAATAGTCCTACAGTAACATTTCAAACGTGCCAAGAGTCATTGTAGTTAAGGTCAAAAGCTCTTTAATTATTTTCATTAGAACACATTTGAATCCCTTTAAATTGTGGAACACATTAAAAGCGCACACGAAGCCAGACTTGAGAAAGGCACTCAGTAAATATACTTATCTTCCTTCTAATCCTGCTCACCAAAATCCCAGATGACTGATCTGGTATTCTCAGCTCCACTGGACCATTTCCATACACTATCTGACCCGTTATACACACCGGTCCAGCCTTCATACGTGGCAAGCTGGTTAATCTCCTGTGCATTTCCGACGGTGGCCAAGTCACTGTAGTGCTCTCTGCAGTAGTTAGGAGCAAGCAAACCAGGTCCTCCAATGGGAGACGTGGACAACCTTTGAAATGTTCGGGTCTGAAGTCGCCGCACGTGGAGGAGCGAGAAGGACGAAGACCTGGTGGATGAGGAGAAGACTGGTGATGTTTCTCTCCATGTTTTTCCTCAGAAAGGCTTCAAAGTAGAGTTGGTTCAGGCATCACTGTGTACGTTACATTTATTGCAACGCAATGCAATAAATACAAACCGTGTCATTTATTTATCAATTGATCCATCCATCTATCCATTCACTCATTTAGGTCCACTCAGAGGGACTTCTGGCAACTGACGGCCTCTCGTCAGACTCAGAGCCCCAGTTACTGATTGACAAGAGGGACAGGAGCAGGGGTACAGGACGTGAAAGCAGAAATGAAGAGAACAAGGTAGTTATTACCTGTGCAACCGATGAGGACTGAAGCGGTTTAGATGACTTCCAACACTAAGTGGAACTGACAAGGCTGGTTTCAAAATATTCCACCACTGTGTACTGTAACGCAACAGTGGAACGGACAAAGCAAAAACTAAAATATGATACATCTGGATTTTTACCACAGAAGGTTATTCTCATCATTTCATGCGCGGCCATACAGCTCTCGTTCTAGGATGTAGACCCTTACTGTGTCAGTTCAATGGTGGCTCTTCTGGAAAATACCCAGGCCGTCTTCTCCTTCACGTCTCTAGGAATCTCCTTCTTGTCCTCGTAGCCCAAGAAGAAGAGAGAGAAACGCATGGAGGGGAAGTCAAACTTTTGCAGGAGCCTGCAAGAATTTACAAACCGGAGAGAAAACCTAACTTAAGTCACAAAGTCCAGTTTATGAATAAGAAACTGTTTCAACATCAACATCAACACAATCACACACACAGTTGAAAAGTGTAAAATATTTGTTGTGTCGAATCTTATTGTGTTTCAATACCAATTAAGCCTGAATTAGAGTTCACTGAAGTGAAGCCCACGCTAATACTCACGTCATGCCGAGGATTCTGGTGTAGAAATCCAAGGATTTAACTGGATCTTTAACCCGCAGCATAGTCTGCTGCATCATAAAATCCTAAAACAGACATACAAGAGCAGAGCTTTACATATGCATAGGGCTGGGCGATAAGGACCAAAAATCATATCTCCACATTTCTAGGCTGAATGGCCATACATACGTATATCTCAGTATTTTCTATGAAGTTTGCTACATGTAAGACGTCGCAAGCACTTTTACGGAAACAGACCGAAATAAGATGCAATGACAGTTGTTTCCTTCCCTGTTTGAAAATATCCAGCTGCAAAACATTTAAATGAAAATTTATATAAAATAAATAGCCTATATTCAATAAAAATAGGGCCTATGCAGTGTTTCCCACAGGGTGAGAATTTACTTGTGGCGGTGGGTGGTGCAGGGTGTGACCGATGTGCACGCAGAGACTCGTGCAGTTTAGAGGGGGAAAGTGCAACCCAGGTTCTTTTCTGTAGCTACAATTTACAGATATCCCCTAAACGCCTCACATTCAGACACTAGACGCTAGCTAGGCAGCTGCCGCTGAGAAGCATCTAGTCCCAACGAGATGGTGAAATAAGGCCTTCTAATTTGACTGATTTTCTCAAGTTGAGAGAGTGATTTTATCTACCGGAGCAGGCCGCTCAAGTAGAGCCTATGTGTGGAAAACAGGGCTGTCAACGAAAATTCTGAATTCGATGATATAGTCAAATTGTAAAACAAACAAACAAAAAAACAAACAAAAAAACAAAAAGACCCACCAAACATTATATTGTGAAAATTAATATTTGATTTTGGAGAAAAAAGATGAAATGAAGGACAAGTTCAAACGAGAGAATAATTAAAAACAACCGTGTGGTAGTGATGGCAGAGAGTTCACAACCAGACTTGGTGAAATTGTGAAAACAGGGATTTGCAATTCATCAATATATGAAATCTGATGATAACATGAAATCATTACATGAGAGGGTTCACACGTCATGTTCCCCTCCCACCTCCTCCTCCTCTCCTCCTCCTCATTTATAGATAAATGGAAAACATGCAGGTTGTAGTTAAAGACTTTAGAAATCAGGTAAACAAAGTTATTATTCATCAATATATGAAATCGGATGATAACATGAAATCATTACCTTTTACGTGAGAGGGTTCACACATCATGTTTCCCTCCCACCTCCTCCTCCTCTCCTCCTCCTCTCTAATAGATAAATGGAAAACATACAAGTTGTAGTGAAACACTTTAAAAATCAGGTAAACAAAGTTATTATTCATCAATATATGAAATCTGATGATAACATCAAATCATTACCTTTTACGTGAGAGGGTTCACACGTCATGTTTCCCTCCCACCTCCTCCTCCTTTCCTCCTTCTTATTAATATAAAAATGGAAAACAAGCAGGTTGTAGTGAAACACTTCAGAAATCAGGTAAACAAAGTTATTATTCATCAATATATGAAATCCGATGATAACATGAAATCATTATCTTTAAAATGAGAGGATTCACACGTCATGTTTCCCTCCCACCTCCTCCTCCTCTCCTCCTCCTCATTAATATAAAAATGGAAAACAAACAGGTTGTAGTGAAAGACTTCAGAAATCAGGTAAACATAGTTACAATTTATCAATATATGAAATCTGATGATGAAATGAAATCATTACCTTTTACGTGAACGGGTTCACACGTCATGTTTCCCTCCCACCTCCTCCTCCTCTCCCCCTCCTCTCCTCCTCCTCATTAATATAAAAATGTAAAACTAGCAGGTTGTAGTGAAACACTTTAGAAATCAGGTAAACATAGTTACAATTTATCAATATATGAAATCTGATGATAACATGAAATCATTATCTTTTATGTGAGAGGGTTCACACATCATGTTTCCCTCCCACCTCCTCCTCCTCCTCCTCTCCTCCTCCTCTCTAATAGATAAATGGAAAACATGCAGGTTGTACTGAAAGACTTTAGAAATCAGGTAAACAAAGTTATTATTCATCAATATATGAAATCGGATGATAACATGAAATCATTACCTTTTACGTGAGAGGGTTCACACGTCATGTTTCCCTCCCACCTCCTCCTCCTCTCCTCCTCCTCATTAATATAAAAATGGAAAACAAGCAGGTTGTAGTGAAAGACTTCAGAAATCAGGTAAACATAGTTACATTTTATCAATATATTAAATCTGATGATAAAATGAAATCATTATCTTTAAAATCAGAGGGTTCACACGTCATGTTTCCCTCCCACCTCCTCATCCTCTCTCCTCCTCCTCATTAATATAAAAATGGAAAACAAGCAGGTTGTAGTGAAACACTTCAGAAATCAGGTAAACAAAGTTATTATTCATCAATATATGAAATCCGATGATAACATGAAATCATTATCTTTAAAATGAGAGGATTCACACGTCATGTTTCCCTCCCACCTCCTCCTCCTCTCCTCCTCCTCATTAATATAAAAAATGGAAAACAAACAGGTTGTAGTGAAAGACTTCAGAAATCAGGTAAACATAGTTACAATTTATCAATATATGAAATCTGATGATGAAATGAAATCATTACCTTTTACGTGAACGGGTTCACACGTCATGTTTCCCTCCCACCTCCTCCTCCTCTCCCTCCTCTCCTCCTCCTCATTAATATAAAAATGTAAAACTAGCAGGTTGTAGTGAAACACTTTAGAAATCAGGTAAACATAGTTACAATTTATCAATATATGAAATCTGATGATAACATGAAATCATTATCTTTTATGTGAGAGGGTTCACACATCATGTTCCCCTCCCACCTCCTCCTCCTCTCCTCCTCCTCTCTAATAGATAAATGGAAAACATGCAGGTTGTAGTGAAAGACTTTAGAAATCAGGTAAACAAAGTTATTATTCATCAATATATGAAATCTGCTGATAACAAGAAATCATTATCTTTAAAATGAGAGGGTTCACACGTCATGTTTCCCTCCCACCTCCTCTCCTCCTCTCCTCCTCCTCATTAATAGATAAATGGAAAACATGCAGGTTGTAGTTAAAGACTTTAGAAATCAGGTAAACATAGTTACAATTTATCAATATATGAAATCTGATGATAAAATGAAATCATTACCTTTTACGTGGGAGGGTTCAAACATCATGTTTCCCTCCCACCTCCTCATCCTCTCCTCCTCCTCATTAATAGGTAAATGGAAAACAAGCAGGTTGTAGTGAAACACTTCAGAAATCAGGTAAACAAAGTTATTATTCATCAATATATGAAATCTGATGATAACATGAAATCATTACCTTTTACGTGAGAGGGTTCACACGTCATGTTTCCCTCCCACCTCCTCCTCCTCTCCTCCTCCTCTCCTCCTCCTCATTAATAGATAAATGGAAAACATGCATGTTGTAGTTAAAGACTTTAGGAATCAGGTAAAAAAAAGTTGTTATTCATCAATATATGAAATCTGATGATAACATGAAATCATTACCTTTTATGTGAGAGGGTTCAAACATCATGTTTCCCTCCCACCTCCTCCTCCTCCTCCTCTCCTCCTCCTCTCTAATAGATAAATGGAAAAAAGCAGGTTGTAGTGAAACACTTTAGAAATCAGGTAAACAAAGTTATTATTCATCAATATATGAAATCGGATGATAACATGAAATCATGACCTTTTACGTGAGAGGGTTCACACGTCATGTTTCCCTCCCACCTCCTCTCCTCCTCTCCTCCTCCTCATTAATAGATAAATGGAAAACATGCAGGTTGTAGTTAAAGACTTCAGAAATCAGGTAAACAAAGTTATTATTCATCAATATATGAAATCTGATGATAACATGAAATCATTACCTTTTACGTGAGAGGGTTCACACGTCATGTTTCCCTCCCACCTCCTCCTCCTCTCCTCCTCCTCTCCTCCTCCTCATTAATAGATAAATGGAAAACATGCATGTTGTAGTTAAAGACTTTAGGAATCAGGTAAAAAAAAGTTGTTATTCATCAATATATGAAATCTGATGATAACATGAAATCATTACCTTTTATGTGAGAGGGTTCAAACATCATGTTTCCCTCCCACCTCCTCCTCCTCCTCTCCTCCTCCTCTCTAATAGATAAATGGAAAACAAGCAGGTTGTAGTGAAACACTTTAGAAATCAGGTAAACAAAGTTATTATTCATCAATATATGAAATCTGATGATAACATGAAATCATTACCTTTTACGTGAGAGGGTTCACACATCATGTTTCCCTCCCACCTCCTCCTCCTCTCCTCCTCCTCTCTAATAGATAAATGGAAAACATGCAGGTTGTAGTGAAACACTTCAGAAATCAGGTAAACAAAGTTATTATTCATCAATATATGAAATCTGATGATAACATGAAATCATTACCTTTTACATGAGAGGGTTGAGATATCATTTTTCCCTCCCACCTCCTCCTCCTCTCCTCCTCCTCTCTAATGGATAAATGGAAAACATGCAGGTAGTAGTGAAAGACTTTAGAAATCAGGTAAACAAAGTTATTATTCATCAATATATGAAATCGGATGATAACATGAAATCATTACCTTTTACATGAGAGGGTTGAGATATCATTTTTCCCTCCCACCTCCTCCTCCTCTCCTCCTCCTCTCTAATGGATAAATGGAAAACATGCAGGTAGTAGTGAAAGACTTTAGAAATCAGGTAAACAAAGTTATTATTCATCAATATATGAAATCGGATGATAACATGAAATCATTACCTTTTACGTGAGAGGGTTCACACATCATGTTTCCCTCCCACCTCCTCATCCTCTCCTCCTCCTCCTCATTAATATAAAAATGGAAAACAAACAGGTTGTAGTGAAACACTTTAGAAATCAGGTAAACATAGTTACAATTTATCAATATATGAAATCTGATGATAAAATGAAATCATTACCTTTTACGTGAACGGGTTCACACTTCATGTTTCCCTCCCACCTCCTCCTCCTCTCCTCCTCCTCATTAATATAAAAATGTAAAACTAGCAGGTTGTAGTGAAACACTTTAGAAATCAGGTAAACATAGTTACAATTTATCAATATATGAAATCTGATGATAACATGAAATCATTATCTTTTATGTGAGAGGGTTCACACATCATGTTTCCCTCCCACCTCCTCCTCCTCCTCCTCTCCTCCTCCTCTCTAATAGATAAATGGAAAACATGCAGGTTGTAGTGAAAGACTTTAGAAATCAGGTAAACAAAGTTACAATTCATCATGATATGAAATCTGTTGATAACATGAAATCATTACCTTTTACGTGAGAAGGTTCACGTCATGTTTCCTCCCACCTCCTCCTCCTCTCCTCATCCTCTCCTCCTCCTTTTAAATATAAAAATGGAAAACAAGCAGGTTGTAGTGAAAGACTTCAGAAATCAGGTAAACATAGTTACAATTTATCAATATATGAAATCTGATGATAACATGAAATCATTACCTTTTATGTGAGAGGGGTTCACACGTCATGTATCCTCCCACCTCCTCCTCCTCTCCTCATCCTCATTAATATAAAAAGGAAAACAAGAAGGTTGTAGTGAAAAACTTCAGAAATCAGGTAAACAAAGTTATTATTCATCAATATATGAAATCTGATGATAACATGAAATCATTACCTTTTATGTGAGAGGGTTCACACGTCATGTTTCCCTCCCACCTCCTCCTCCTCCTCCTCCTCATTAATATAAAAATGGAAAACAAGCAGGTTGTAGTGAAAGACTTCAGAAATCAGGTAAACAAAGTTATTATTCATCAATATATGAAATCTGATGATAACATGAAATCATTACCTTTTACGTGAGAGGGTTCAAACATCATGTTTCCCTCCCACCTCCTCCTCCTTTCCTCCTTCTTATTAATAGACAAATGGAAAACAAGCAGGTTGTAGTTAAAGACTTTACAAATCAGGTAAACAAAGTTATTATTCATCGTTTTTTGAAAATCTGATGATAACATGAAATCATTGTCTTTTACGTGAGAGGGTTCACACGTCTTATTTCCCTTCCACCTCCCCTTCTTTCTCTGTTGTATCTTTCATCTCACCCTTTTTTTCTCTTCTTTTCTTCCCCCTTCTCTTCACTTCACTTCTCTTCTTTAAACATTTCTTCGTTTTGGTCCCTCTCCTTTCTTTATTCATGTTCCTTCTTGTCTTTTCTTCTCTTTCACATACTTTCTCTTCCCTACTGTAATACTTCCTTTTCTATTACTGTTCAGTTTCTTTTCCTACCCAGTTTGGACCCCTGTAACAGGCTGCACCAGTTTTTAACTTTTTTAACTATGTTGCTAGTACTATCACAGCTCCTCTCGCTACAACCATTTGTGCTACTTTTCTACCAATTGGGGGCCGGGGTTTTGGAATGAGAACCATCGTCCAGGTAGCGTTGCTCCATCTGAAGGTGGAAACAAACACAACCTTTAAACCTATGCTCCACATCACATAAACAAACCAGGAACTGATTTACCCTAATAACCTAATGGAAAAGTCATCACAGCATTGAATCAAAACCACCACGCTGCAGTAATACTTCCAATAAAACTCACAAAATAAAAGTCACGCATTATACTTAGCACAAAGTATATGAGTATTTAATTGTAATTGAAATGTAAATGTATTTGATTTCATTAAATACAAACAGGTAAGTGTTACTACTGAAAGAGGCCTTACATACAGTATGAAAGCCTCACATATCACTGGCCCTGTGAATATCTGAACTTTTAGCCCAAACAGCTGAGTTTAAGAAAATATTACATAACTCGAGCCATTCATGCACGTTAGGTTATTTCACTTTGTCCTGCTAAGAGTCTGGATGCTTTATATTATTAGTATATATTTGTTGCTCATTTCTTGCAGAGTTGTGTTGTATAAAATGTCTTCTCCTTTTTTCTGTGTGTCAAGTAATTAACACACAGAAAAGCTTGGGCAAGATAGTATCACTCCATCACACAAATGCTGAATGGCCGCAACCAATACCAATTATTATCAATACATTTTATTATCCAGAAATTTGAAGGATAGGAAACATTATATTTATTCGTTTTTGTCAGCCTGCCTGTTTGTTTAACAGTTTGGTGACTTCTGTAAAACAAACCAAGAAAGCAGCTTTTGGTTTCTTATGCAAGCTTCAGTCAAAACAGTCAAACGTCAGTCCCATTTGACTCATTTACACTGATAACTGAAAATATTGCCAACCCTGACATTTGCAGAGGAGAATGCTGAAGATTCTCAAGTCTCAATATCAAAATACATTGAAAACAACATGGCTTTGAAACGTGTCAAAATCTGCCATCTTCCATGAAAAAAAACCCTCTTGTAGGTGACAGCAGGTCTTTAGTAGATGTCCAGATGCAAACTGTCTCCTTTTCAACGAAATCGTCGAGTGAAAGTAGGAAAACCGTCTTTTTCCGACCGTTGGAAGGTTGTTTCTGTTGCAATGAAGCACCTAGCAACAGCAAACATGGCGAACGTGGAACCTTCATGTCCGTTCTAATAACGTGTCTGTTCTGACAGTCACAATGAGGAGGACAGAGCTCAACATTTAACCATTGAGGCCTTTACCGTGTAGTTGTCAAAGACATGTAGCGGAGTAAAAAGTACATTTCTACTGAATTTTAGTGGAGTAGAAGCCTAAATAGCCCAAAATAGAAACGCTGATTTAGAAAAGTACGTCTCAAGTTGGGACCTAAGTACAGTACTTGAGTAAATGTAGAGTATGTAGTTACTTCCTACAACTTCCTGCCAGTCGCTGAAGAAAGAATCCGAAATGAATCTTCATAAAAATACAGGTTTAGTTTCATGTTTGGGCCGTGTGGTGTGGTGTGGTATGGCACGGTACTCCCACGGGCCCAGGTCGGGAACGGAGCAGGTCGACGCCCCCAGCGGGTTCTTGCCTGTGAATAGACGCTCTAGTGCAGCCTGAGTAATACAGCGGGACCCGGTCGTTATACTGATCCGCTGACAACTGGGACAAGACACACACGGTCAAACATCATGTCTTCATACGATACAACAGCTCCGTCGTTGTTTCTGTATTTGGACGGAGACCCTTCAGAAACCAGTGCTGTTTGTTGGCCCTACAGCGCCTCCACCTGGACTAGAGGAGCCATGACCATCCATCACACCAGTCGGTGCAATACACACACACTGGAGGTGATTGACTGAACTCGATGGAGAGAGAAAAACTAATCCACTGCCTACACCCTTCCCCAAGCCTCTCTCTCTCCTCTCTGTGTGTGTGTGTAATACCAGCACTTTAAATGGACATTTCCATGTGTGTGCTACCTTCAGATTGTAAAAGCTGTGATGCAGATGACCCTGAAGATGCTTCAGAGCCACTCAACAGATAAACAATGGTTCTGCTGTCTCACAAGGCAGGGCTTTTAGAATTGTAACCAGTGGTTTCATTGTTGGTTACAAATCCTTAATATGCCTTAGCGATCAAGTAATGAAATGGCGTGTGCGGATCTCTTTCTTTCAACATTTCTTAGCCACGTCACTGCTGAAACAGAGCCGCAGAGCATCCGTAACCACAGACTAGATAGGCTTTTTTCATAGTACACATTTGGACGTGTGAACAATAAAATGAAGGATGGCTCACTGTCACGCTGTCATGGCTTACTGAGACGTTTGAATACAACGCAGCCATGTTACTAGTTGCTCCTGTGCTTTTCCAACTCTGAGAAGTCAGAATGTCTGCTGTGAAAAAGACCTCTGGCTTATTAGAAGGTGTAATTGAATAAGTCATGCATGTGCACAACAAAAAAACATTTCACATCTATCATTAGCTTCATACAGCTGTATGCTAAAGCTTGGTCCCTCAACCAAAAAGTCCATGTTTATTGGATTTTTGAAATGATTTTTGATTTTTACTGTCCTGTCCCCTTTTCTCTCTTTATTACCTGGTTTATTACCTTCTTCAGATTCCTTTTTTTTTTTTTTTTTGACCAGAAATTTGGCCACTGCCATTCCCTTTGAGCCCCTGATTGTTGCTGACTGGCATTTTGACTTAGCTAGTCAGTTCAAGAGCACGTGTGCTCTCATGATCAGACCCAGTGGTTCCACCACGCCATTTTCACAGTAACAGCGGGGTGTGGGGAATCAAATGAGTTTTCAACACACATTTATATGTAAATGCATATAAATTGCATCGTAAACACTCATCTACAAGAACAAGGAGACATTCTGAAATAACAGTTACATGGACATACACCACAAGCATTCTGGTAAACATAATAATCATTTCATCCACCAAATATTCTAACACATCACACACACAGGATCATGTTCAAGTAAATTTCCAAATTTCAATCCATCCAATGGTGGTTGACGTGTTTCAGTCTTAACCAAAGTGGTGGACCGACCAGCTGACAGACCGGCATTGCCATATATATGCAGTTAGCACGGCTAAATAGTCCTACAGTAACATTTCAAACGTGCCAAGAGTCATTGTAGTTAAGGTCAAAAGCTCTTTAATTATTTTCATTAGAACACATTTGAATCCCTTAAAATTGTGGAACACATTAAAAGCATACACCGAAGCCAGACTTGAGAAAGGCACTCAGTAAATATACTTATCTTCCTTCTAATCCTGCTCACCAAAATCCCAGATGACTGATCTGGTATTCTCAGCTCCACTGGACCATTTCCATACACTATCTGACCCGTTATACACACCGGCCCAGCCTTCATACGTGGCAAGCTGGTTAATCTCCTGTGCATTTCCGACGGTGGCCAAGTCACTGTAGTGCTCTCTGCAGTAGTTAGGAGCAAGCAAACCAGGTCCTCCAATGGGAGACGTGGACAACCTTTGAAATGTTCGGGTCTGAAGTCGCCGCACGTGGAGGAGCGAGAAGGACGAAGACCTGGTGGATGAGGAGAAGACTGGTGATGTTTCTCTCCATGTTTTTCCTCAGAAAGGCTTCAAAGTAGAGTTGGTTCAGGCATCACTGTGTACGTTACATTTATTGCAACGCAATGCAATAAATACAAACCGTGTCATTTATTTATCAATTGATCCATCCATCTATCCATTCACTCATTTAGGTCCACTCAGAGGGACTTCTGGCAACTGACGGCCACCGTCAGTCAAACCATATTAAAGATGACTGCAAAGTCAAATTTCACTGATATATGGGAGAAGTGCTACAACAGAGGAGCGGCAAGCCAGACAAATAGTCAGTTTGTCCCCTTTTCCTGGTAAGAAATAGCTGAGGATGAACTCTCTGTTGTAAGAGAAAGAATCATTCTTACTACATTTATGCATAAAGTAATGTTTCTTAGTATCATCTATTAAAATATTATTGCAAGCAAAAATGAAAAGCTAAGGTTCATCTGTAAGGTTAACAGATGTACAGAAAAATAAACAGCTATGTGCCTGGAGTATATGTCCACCAGCCTGTCTCTACATACCATCATACAGCACAGTTAAGGATTTAACTCTCATGGGAATTTACGTAATAAATAATACCATGCTTCTATGGTAAAACAGGGGAAGGAAACCCTGTCATTGCATCTTATTTCGGTCTGTTCACAAAAGTGATGGCGCCAACAAAGGGAGATCAGCGCAGTGGACGCTCCTCATTCAAAGACAGGGCTGAAAGAGGGCTGTGCATTATGTGGCGGTATTATTCCTTCCCACATCATCTCATTTCCACCTCAACCGACCAATCAGAGCAGCGCGCATACACGACAGTCCGAGTCATTCACCGGGATATCCACCACGTACACAAACTCAATCTTCAAATGCGTTTATCCTCACAAGTCAACCGTGTTCAGTGATGCAAAGCAGAGCGAGACCAGGAAGTCCTCTTGTGTTCACAGTCCTCATCAACAGACAAATCCAAACAAAGTGGTGCCCCCTTTCACTAAGGCAGTCGTAGTCCTGATGATAAACCTCCAGTGCAAAGGCATGCAGCCGACATAGTTATTGGCTGAATTAACACTGGATATAAATTCTGACCGCAGTTCACACTACCACGGTTAGCAACTTTTTGGCTGCGTCGTGTTTTGCATGTGGCTGTAGAAACTGGACCTGACATTAAAGTGATATTTTGGTTCCCACTGTCAAGACGTGTAACACAGAAATATTACACAGGCACCGCTGGGATTCGAACCCAGGATTTCCTGTTTACTAGACAGACGCTTTGACCAACTAAGCCACGGCACCTACACCCTGAGACCTTCTCTGAGTAATTCTTCAAGTAAAGCGTGTTAGCCTTTACAGAGAAGTACTTCAGTAACGTCTTAAGAAATATTCAGAAGGACTAAAACATGCTCTGTGGGATTTCACCTATGACCACAATAACTGGACCTTATGTTAAAGTGATTTTAGTGTTCCTGTTGTTAAGAAATGCAACAAAGCTGTAGCATAAAGGTACTATTGGGATTTGAACTCCCAATTCCTGTTTAAAAGGCAGGCACATAAACCATCTATGCCACAGTGTGTCTACATGGAGCAGCTCTAAGCGTCATGGTGAGTTTAACGTCTATTTAATCAGATACATAGTTTCACCGATTAATAGGCCTAAATGAGGAGTCCCTTTCGGTGCCTGCAACGCAGCTGAGATTGAAATATTACAATAGTAAAATGCATTATTTTATTGAAAATTGTAATTGTAAATATAATTCTAAGCTTTGTTCATTTTTTATTTGGTTCAAATTTACAAAAACGCACAACTTTATCCTAAGATCTCAGCAAGTAAATTTATTTTTTGGGTCAGAAATTCATCAAAATTCATATTTTATATTCATATTTAGTAGGAGAAATTGAGATTTGATAATGTTGAATTTTTAACTGATTTAATAATATAAATGAAAGTGGAAATATTTAATTTACTTGACTGCACAAAGTGGGATTTTTTTTAATTTTTTTTGAAAAGTCTTTAATGTGGGAATGATTTCTTAAAGATTTGACTTTACAATTAATTCTTAAGGTTAAATACTGTAAATCGTATTTTTCCCCTTTATGACTAAACTGCACATCCGGAACCAAGTCTCCTCATCGTTGCTGCAATAATCATAATCCTGACTGATGTGGCCTTGATTGTTTTGGCAAGTATACCATTACTATTTCTTTGTCTCTCAGAACTAAAAGAAATAACAAATCCTTTTCTTTTGATTGGTGGCTTTCACATTTATTAAACAGTAATACCGCTTTATTTCAGCATGACTTTTTGAAAACACGTACAAACTGATGACAGACAAACTCGACAGCTGCACGAAGTAGTTGCCATTCATAGCGATAACTCTGGTATTTAATCTATTTGCCTATCAACTGTCCGATACTAGTCCAGCCCACGCAAAGGCACACCCATTGTCACTGTGCAACTGATCCCGCTCCATTTGCCCTCGGCTCTCTGGCGCAGGTTGCTAAATTCTTCGCTAAACCCAAACGTTCTTTTCTCCCAGTGAAGCCACAGCAGGTCCGGCCTCTACGCACTGCAGCAGACAAGTATGCACTTGTCAGTTTTTACGAAGTAATGGACACCATATTGTTAGGACTCAGGATCTCAATCCAGTAGCCATCAGGGTCCTGAATGAAGGCCAAGCCTTTCATTTTACCTGAGAATAAAAAAATAAGAGAAGGGAGGGGGACAGAAAATTTATTGTACATATGATGTTAGATACATAAACATTATTAACTTCAGTTTCCACAAGTGTGCATCCTAATTATAAAGCTGTCAAGATTTATCCATTTAATCTGTCTATAAACCTTATATTCACTAAAATGACACATCTTACCATCATCTGGCTTCTTGACAAATGTGACTCCTTGCTCTTCAAACAATTTACAGGCTGCATAAACGTCAGGAACTGCAATTCCAATGTGTCCTGTGAAAAAGTCAGGTAGACTGTGACTGTTCCCTCCGTGAGCCCACACACAAACATACAGACATGCACCTACATATTTCATTTTTTCGGTCCTAACTGACTGGTTGTACAACAAGACAGCAATCTCACCAAAGCCACGTGGATCCGAGTTTCCATTGTGATAAGACTGGCTCTCGTCAGACTCAGAGCCCCAGTTACTGATTGACAAGAGGGACAGGAGCAGGGGTACAGGAGGTGAAAGCAGAAATGAAGAGAACAAGGTAGTTATTACCTGTGCAACCGATGAGGACTGAAGCGGTTTAGATGACTTCCACACTAAGTGGAACTGACAAGGCTGGTTTCAAATATTCCACCACTGTGTACTGTAACGCAACAGTGGAACGGAC
>NW_024402387.1:0-17487 GCF_016859285.1 Xiphias gladius
CCACCTTTGACCTCTTTTGCTGATGAGTCTCGTGTCATCTCTGTAGTGGCTGGTGATGAGCTGATCATCACGCAGCAGCCAGTCAGGTGGAGGAATCTTCAACACCACAACAGGTAGGAAATATTATTAGGTCCATTCCCAGTGGTTAACTGTTAATTCTGCTGCGATGTGAGCACTGTTGTCCTCCTTTGGTGTTCAGAGGTTAAAAGACAGAGATGAGTTAAGATTCAGCCCTTCTTCACTTGGCTGCAAAACGTACACGAACCGCCAGAGACAGAATGAAATTCTCTGTAAAAATCATTTTTCATGCTGCATTGCAGTTCTTTATTTCTTTGTTCCATTTTGTGTTTCTTTTGTATTGTGAATTAATAAAACTCAACATGAGAGACATGTCATGGTAATTCAGTGTTTGCATGAAAAAATTGGCCATAAAATACTGCATAATTTTGTATAGGTTTATTTTCTAGGGGTATTTCAACGAGCACTTGACTTTTTTTTTTTTTTCCTTTTTTTTCTTTTTGCTAACTAACGGAAATAGAAATGTACAGTAGTAAAGGTGTCCATCTATGAAACCACAAGCATTTCAAATTGAACCCTGTTTATATTTGAAACTTTTTTTCAGCGTAAAATTTTTGCTAAAAACCATTTTAACATAAATCAAAATACAATATTCAAGTGGAGAAATAACTTTTCTATAGTAGCATCCAAATATGTCTCCAGGCAGCCTCGAGTGAAAAACCAGCGGAACAACATATGCAAACTGGAATGAGCTCCTAAAAATGCCTTCTTCTTTTATTTCTTTTCTTACCAGTTTTCAATCATCCATATCCATTCATTCATTTGATAAATGTTTGACTTTTGTTTCAACAATTTGTTCAGAGACGTACAGTGTGTTACTTTTACTTAAGCTGGAAACAGCCTCATTCCACAGGTGACGAGCTCTAGTTGTAAGCGAGCACTGGGTTGTAGATGGTGCCTTTGACAAAACTAGCGCTCATCCTCTCATTTTTGAGTGTGAACTCCAGCGAGGGGATTACCTGCGAAGACAAGTCACATCATATAAAAACTGAGGGAAATCTTTATGTAGAAATAGATGGTGACAGGAGGTTACCCAAAGGCGAACAAGGTGACTTGAGGAAAAAATAAAGCTACCTGCTGATAGTCCTCATTGAATATTTGTACCTGGTAAGCTTTTATACATTCTGAAAGCAGGGGGTTGCAACTTCCACGAGGTTGGAGTGCCAAAGACTGAAGGGAGTTGGAGCTGCATCGGTTGTCATTTGTTTGAAGTTTGCAGGAAGAATCGAATGGAGGTGGTGGCTGCCAAGGTGGTGGTGAGGGTGCATAGGTTGCTGGATGAGACTGTAGGTGGGGGATATGGGGAGAATCTGAAGATGGAGAGGACACATGCACGATGTGGAAGAGGGTGGAGGTTGAGGTTTGGCTGCAGCTGTGTGGCAGAAATATGAGTTGGAGGTGCAGGTTGCTGGTGCAGAGGGCTGCAGGTAGAGTTGTGAGGCCTACAGCTGTGTGGCAGAAATATCAGTATGAGGTGCAGGTTCAAGCTTCAGCTGTCTGTTTGAAACTGCAGGTTTAGGTGGCACCTGGGAGGCCGATCCCTCAGCTATCAGCTCAGATTCCCTCAGCTTCTGTGGATCCGTCTTCCTGTCTGGGTCCGGGAGGGAGACTAACTCTCCATTTTTAAGAGTAGGCCTAAAACCTGCCTTTCTGATGAAGCTCCTAGTTAGGGCTGGCTTGGGCTTGGCTTGAACCTGCCTCTGGTTATGCTGCTATGGGCCTAGAAGGAGAGTAACAAGAATTTAAATATTACTTTAGGTATTGGCAACATGTAATCAGAAAACTGGAAACAGTGAAGGTAATAAAACCTTTTGTAGATCCGGGGCCACGAAGTCAGGAGTAGAACAGCAGGAGCCACCTCTAGGCCCTTATCCTGTCAGCTGATATTGTTCTTTAGTGCTGCAAATGTCATAAACTAGTATGCTGCCATATTTCTGTATGAAATTATAATGTCACATGTCTGTTGGAACTATATATTAAGTTCAAGTAATTCAGAGTTGTACTTGCATAAACCCTAATATCACTGTGTACACTATGTATCAGGCTGGGAGCCGGAGTGATATAAAGGATTTGATTTAGACATATAAAAAGATGACATTAGTGTCAGTAAGGCAGTGATTTCAATTCCTTTTTGGCACATTTCTGGTCCCTTTGTTAGTGAATATATCAATATGAGCAGCAGGTACAGTCCAGTACTGATGAGTGACCATCTCCTACTTTGTTTATTACATCCCATGGCGAGAGTGCTTCTTCTTTCCAATCATTCATCTATATTTCTCTTTTTTAAACTTATGAATTCATTCCGTGCACACGACCTCTCCGGGGTGGGGAGTGTTCATGTTCCATAAAAGCAAACATCAGTGAACTTAGAAGGCTCTGAAATTCAAAAGCTCATAGTTTCCATGTTGGAAGTTTGTTGTGTGGCTTTGGTCCAGGATTTCTATGAGTCTTTAGTCCTCGTCAGGATGAAAGAAGTCCTCAGCAGAAGCTTTGATTTGAAAAGAAATTGTCGTCAGGTGGAACATGAGAAAAAAGGTTTCTTGACTGTTGGAGTTTTGCTTGTGTTTAAATGATGATCACATATGAATGATGCACCTGGAGACAAACGTAGGAACCATGGAATCCTTGACCTCCATTTTGTACCAGATCCTTTTTTACAGTCACGTCTCACCTCTGTGATGGGAGGTTTTCATCCAGTTCAGCCTGTATAAGACCTGAGCCTTCAAACCCACGTCTCACTATGAATAAATGTCCACATCTGACAGTGTCCTCAGTCATATTCTTCATTTGACCTCGGCTATACACTGTATCATGGAGGCTCTGTCTCCCCACACTCTCAGACACAAACAAATCTCTCGCTTCGTCAGAGTGAATCCACAAGAAACCATTCCTTGATTAAAAGTTTAGGATATTTAGCTTTTAAGACTGTCTCCACACGCAGGACATCTTCTTAACATTGGCTCCTCTACATCTCAGGACTGACACTGATCCACAATCAAAACAGAGCACAAAAGGCCATTTTGCGTGGTTTTGCTTTAATCTAGGGGGCGCACTAACTGAACATCTCCACAAGTACAAATCACCCTGTCACGTGTGTTGAGTTTTAACTCTTTTACTTTGCTCCACAATAATCTGCATCTGTCACAGAATAAAAAGAGTTGTCCAAATACAATTTTGAACACGTTTCTAAGACTGTTTCCTTTGAGTTTATTAAACACTTGTAGTCCTCACACAGCAGCAGGATCAGTCAGAAACTAACGGTCACTGACTTTCCAGAAACTTCCATATCAGACACATATGCTGTTACAGGAAGATTCCAGGTTTCATATTGTAAACATCTGGAACACAGCAGCCATCCTCAGGGTGAGTCAGTGGGCTGGATGAGTCCAGCTCCATCCGAGCTGTCGGGACATTGTGATTATAATTAAAAGTCCAATCAGATTTTCTCCTGGAGAAACAAAATGTTTCATGTTTTTTCTGTCTGGTCAAATTTCTGGTTGAAGAGCCGATTTTCAGTTTTGCTGCTTAAATTCAAAGTCTCGTGGTGTCTCAGCATTGCTGTGCGCATGGAGGCGAGCGTCAATACTCACCACATACTGAGCACTTCAGCCTCTCTCTTATCACTCACGTCAGAAATCCACATCTGGCAACAGTAATAAGGAAAAGCCTGTTTTTTTTCATCATTAGCGGTTCAGTGCAATAGCTGCGGTTAGATCCATCATTAGCCTTCGTGCAATACACAGGAGTTTCAGTGTTTCCATAAACATAGAGTTAACTCCGCTGATGGTCTGAAGTTTTAGTATTGCTGATATTTTACACCTTGCTCTGGAGTGCGTTTATCACGTCTGAGTTTCACTGCGCTAAACTTTTGATGCAAAGAGTCAAAGTGACGACACTGAAACACAACGAGAGCTAGATTCAAAATTCTAAATCACCTCGTATTAGTGCAGGTTTCAGCGTTTATTAATAGGCGTAGCTACTGGGTCACTGAATCAATGCAACATGTGTTTGCAAATGATTCTCCCTGTTTTAACATCACTACACTCGTAAGCAGCAGAGCTACATAAAGTGAAATTCATCACCATCGCTACACTATGATCTGTGTGAGGAAGAGAGAAAGCACGGAGAGAACAAAATGTCATTTAGGTGGTTAGGCTGAATTATTCTTCTCATGAAAAAAAAAACAAAATCCCTTTCAGCCATTTCAGAGGAGGAAGTAAATATCCATATCGCCTCATCTTCATATTACACACCCATATGAGCGGGCTCTGCAGATCTGCTGGCACATGGGCTCTTATAAGTCTCAGGTAGGACCCACTTTAGTTTTAATGTCCACACCAAGATAAGATAAAAGCTAAAGTTTCCCCAAACTGTTTATTGGTACTTAAACTCTAAAGACATGTGGTCTCTTGTATGTTGTGTAGGATTGCACTGGTGGTGAAGCTGAACTACAAGGGCTTCAGCAGAAAAACCAGCTCCCCATCTGGGGTGACTGCTGAAGACATGACTGAGCTGCAAGCTGGTGGAGGAGGCAAAACTGGCACACTGAGAGTGCAGTGAGTTACTGAGACTACGCACACCACCTGCATGAGCAGCGCACACACTCAAAGACTCAGACCAGCATTACACCTGACATGAACTCTGCTCATGTCCCACCAGTCTCTGCGTGTAGCAGAGAGAGAGAGAGAGGAACAGTAAAAGATGGGAGAAGCTTGTGTTTTCTTTTCTGTTTGAAGGCTCTGGGAGTTTGAACTGGAGGGACTTTGAAGAGAGGACGAGGCCAGACCTCTTCTCAGAGCTGGTAAGACCACAATCCTGGAGAAGACTTCACAGTAGTTTGGGTGAACATGACACTTGATTTATTCTGTAAATGTATCCAATCTGCTCATCATTAGATTCTGGATTTCCTTTGTTTCAGGTGTGGGAAGTGAACACCAGCATGAGGATGAGGGCGTTGAGTTTGAAGCTAGAGGCTGGCTGCCTCAACTCACTCAGAGACCATCCCTCCTCAGTTTTCAGTGAGTTGTATTTGACACACATTTATTATCAGTTACACTGCAGTAGCTGCAATGTCTCTGTGTTGTTATGAAGTGGTTTTTAAAACAAACTTTGAATGACTGTAACCTACAGACATCCCAAGATCATCAGCACTGGCTCAGAAGTGCGCCAGGAGCCTGACAGAGCACAGCAGCAGCAGCAGCAGGAGGTCCCCCAGCTCCAAACTGCTGGGGCCAAGGGAGGTTGTGGGATGGAAGTGGTTCCAAAAGTCCTGCAAGGCTTTTGGTTGCCTCCTCCGAACACCTCCTTCAACATGCCCTCCCAGCAGCCTTCGGTAAAAATGGCTTGGAGTCTAAAAAGCAGTTGAGGACGGGTCTCGCTGCTCTGTCCTCCATGCTACTTCACCGGGTCACCTTCTCTACGCTCCATCAGGGACAACGTGGTCCTGTCTATCCAGGAAAAGGTTAGACAGGGTTACACTCAAGACGCGTCCTGGTGAAGATGCTGAACTGCTTCCCAGCAGAGGTGCTGAACACCATCGCAGCTATGTCATAGCAGGAGAAATCTCTGCGCTTTCAGCCTCACAGTTACATTAAACTGTCTCAAACCTGAATGCCAGAGGCCTGCACCCAGCCAGCAGACGTGGTGGATGGTGCAGAAGACAAACCCAGCCCTGCTGAAGGTGTGAATAAGGAGCCTGGTCTGGAGGAAGACAGTGTAGACAAACAGAGAAACAGACACTGCTGTCATTACTCCTCCACTAACTCCTCTGACCAGCACTGCCCGAACTCCCGGACAACACCGCCCGTCCAGAATGGCTTGAACCACAAGCTGGATGAAGGAAAGTGAAGCCCATATCCAGTTTTCAGAACCAGACTCTAGTGTGGCTCCAGCTCAACCACTCCCCTCTGATCCCTGCTGCTGAGACTCCAGTCACTGCCTTCCGTCCTGGATGCTGAGAAGATGAGTGAGGAACCCACAGAGAACCAGACTCTGCCTTGGATCCAGCTCAACCAGCTCTTGCCGGACCCCAGCAGACAGACCTCCCTTTCATCCTGCAGAAGCAGGGATGACCTGACCACCAGTGCTGAACATCCTGCCAACTCCACCATCCAAAATGGTTTGAACAGTAGCCTGGATGAAGCAGAGGAACAGTGGCAGCGCTCAGCCTAGAGTCTGCTGTTGTTTCCTCCTCTACCTCCTCTGACCCCCTATCCCATGTAACTACCAGCGTCGCCCACATTGCTGGCCTTGCGCCCAACACCTCAACGCCCAGCAGCCAATGCTCGGTCCAGAACCAGACTGCGCCTCTGTTACCACTCCTCCACCACCTTTGACCCCCTTTGCTGATGTTGAGTCTACGTGTCATCTCTATGTAGTACAGGATGAGCTGGTCATCACGCCCAGCAGCCAGTCAGGGTGGAGGGAATCTTCAACACCACAAATGGTAGGAAATATTATTCAGGTCCATTCCAGTGGTTAATTGTTAATTCCTACTGCGATGTGTTAAGGCACCTGACTGTCCTCCTTTGGTGTTTCAGAGGTTAAAAGACAGAGATGAGTGGATTCAGCCGCTTCTTCACTCTGCTGCAAAACGTGGCTACTGCTGCTTCCTGCCAGAAGACAACGCAGAGAGACAGAATGAAATTCTCTCTGTAAAAAAAAATCATTTTCATGCTGCATTGCAGTCTTTATTTCTTTGTTCCATTTGTGTTTCTTGTATTGTGAATTAATAAAACTCAAAATGAAGACATCTGTCATAGTAATTCAGTGTTGCATGAAAATTTGTATAAAATACTGCATAATTTGTATAGGTTTATTTTCTGAGGGTGTATTTCACGAGCACTTGAGTTTTTTTTTTTCTTTTTTCTTTTTGTAACCATGAAATAGAAATGTAATGGTAGTAAGGTGTCCATCTATAGTAAACCACAGCATTTCCATTGAACCACATTTATATTTTGAAACTTTTCTTTCCTTCAAAATTTTTGCATAAAACCATTTTAGCATAAATCAAAAAATCAGTATTCAAGTGGAGAAATAACTTTTCATAGTAGCATCCAAATATGTCACAGCCCTCAGTGAAACCAAGCGGAACAACATATGCAAAACTGGAATGAGCTCTTAAAAATGCCTCTTCTTTTATTTCTTTTTCTTACCAGTTTTTCAATCATCCATATCCATTCATTCATTTGATAAATGTTTGACTTTTGTTTCAACAATTTGTTCAGAGACGTACAGTGTGTTACTTTTTACGCAGCTGAAACAGCCTCATTCCACAGGGCCCGAGCTCCGTTGGCGAGCACTGGGTTGTAGATGGTGCCTTTGACAAAAACAGCGCTCATCCTCTCATTTTTGGTGTGAACTCCCAGGGGGGATTACCTGAGAAAGACAAGTCATCACATGAAACTGAGGAAATCTTTATGTAGAAATAGAGTGACAGGGAGGTTACCCAAAGGGAACAAGGTGACTTGAGGAAAAATAAAGCTACCTGCTGATAGTCTTCATTGAATATTGTACCTGGTGCAGCTTTTTATACATTCTGAAAGCCGGGCCAGTTGCAGCTTCCACGGGTTGGGTGCCAAAGACTGAAGCGGGGAGTTGGGCTGCATCCGGTTGTCATTTGTTTGAAGTTTGCAGGAAGAATCGAATGGTGGCTGCCAAGGTGGTGGTGAGGGTGCATAGGTTGCTGGATGAGACTGTGGGTGCAGGATATGGGAGAATCTGAAGATGGAGACGACAATACACGTTAATGGAAGAGGGTGGAGGTTAGGTTTGGCTGCAGCTGTGTGGCAGAAATATGAGTTGGAGGGGCAGGTTGCTGGTAGAGGCTGGGTAGAGTTGTAGGCTACAGCTGTGTGGCAGGAAATATGAGTTGAGGTGCAGGTTGCTGGTAGAGAGGCTGCAGAGTAGAGTTGTAGGCTACTACTGTGTGGCAGAAATATGAGTTGGAGGTGCAGGTTCAAGCTTCAGCTGTCTGTTTGAAAACTGCAGGTTGAGGTGGCACCTGGGAGGCCTGATCCTCAGCCCCTATCAGCTCAGATTCCCTCAGCTTCTGTGGATCCGTCTTCCTGTCTCTGGGTCCGGGAGGCAGACACACTCTCCACGTTTAGAGTAGACTTAAAAGCCTGCCTTTCTGATGAAAGCTCTAGTTAGGGCTGGCTCGGGGCTTGGCTCCCAGAACCTGCCTCTGGTTATGCTGCTACTGGGCCTTGGCCAGATAACAAAATTTAAATATTACTTTAGGTATTGGCAACATGTAATCAGAAACTGAAAACAGTGAAGGTAATAAAACCTTTTTTGTAGAGCAGGGCCACGAATACTGGTCAGGTAGAACAGCAGGAGCCACCTCTAGGCCCTTATCCTGTCAGCTGATATTGTTCTTCAGTGCTGCAAATGTCATAAACTAGTATGCTGCCATATTCTGTATGAAATTATAATGTCACATGTCTGTTGGGAACTATATATTAAGTTCAAGTAATTCAGAGTTGTACTTGCATAAACCTAATATCACTGTGTGCACTATGTATCCAGGCTGGGGCGGGTGCATATAAAGGATTTGATTAGACATATAAAAGATGACATTAGTGTCAAGTAAGGGCAGTGATTTCAATTCCTTTTGGCACATTTCTGGTCCCTTTGTTGGTGAATATATCAATATGAGCAGGTACAGTCCAGTACTGACAGTGACCATCTCCTACATCGTTTATTACATCCACTTGAGCGAAGTGCTTCTTTCTCTTCCAAATCATTCATCTATATTTCTCTTTTTTAAATTTATGAATTCATTCGGTCACATGACACTCCGGGGTGAAGTGTTCATGCTCATAGGTTAAACATGAATGAACTTAGAAGGCTCTGAAATTCAAAGCTCATAGTTTCCATGTTGGAAGTTTGTTGTGTAGCTTTGGTCAGTTTCTATGAGTCTTTAGTCCTCGTCAGGATGAAAGAGTCCTCAGCAGAAGCTTTGATTTGAAAGAAAGGGGGTGTCGAGTGGAACATGAGAGAAAAAGGTTTCTTGACTGTTGGAGGTTTTGCTTGTGTTTAAATGATGATCACATATGAATGATGCACCTGGAGACAAACGTAGGAACCATGGAATCCTTGACCTCCATTTTGTGCAGATCCTTTTTACAGTCCGTGCTCACCTCTGTGATGGAGGTTTCATCCAGTCAGCCTGTATAAGAACTGAGCTCAAACCCACGTCTCACTATGAATAAATGTCCACATCTGACAGTGTCCTCAGTCATATTCTTCATTTGACCCTCTAGCTATACACTGTATCATGGAGGCTCTGTCTCACACTCTCAGACACAAACACATCTCTCGCCCGTCAGAGGAATCCACAAAACCATTCCTTGATTAAAAAGTTTAGATATTTAGCTTTTAAGACTGTCTCCATTTAACGCAGGACATCTTCTTAACATTGGCTCCTCTCTACATCTCAGAACTGACACTGATCCACAATCAAAACAGAGCACAAAAGTCCATTTTGCGTGGTTTTGTTTAACAGGTGGGAAGAGCACCTAACACAGACATCTCCTGACAAGTACAAATCACCTGTCACGTGTGTTGAGTTTTAGCTCTTTTACTTTGCTCCACAATAATCTGCATCTGTCACAGAATAAAAGAGTTGTCCAAATACAATTTTGAACACGTTTCTAAGACTGTTTCCTTTGAGTTTATTAAACACTTGTAGTCCTCACACAGCAGCAGGATCGACACGCGTCTACATATTGAGAGAGGTGCGGCGCGGGTTTTTACGCACGGGGGCACCGCGCTGGTCATTTCGTTAATGACTTAAATCTCATGACACTGCACTCAGGATCAGTCCAGAAACTAACGGTCACTGACTTTCAAAGAAACTTCCATATCAGACACATATGCTGTTACAGGAAGATTCCTGTGGTTTAAATATTGTAAACATCTGGGAACACAGCAGCCATCCTCAGGGTGAGTCAGTGGGCTGGATAGATCCAGCTCACATCCGAGCTGTCAAGGACATTGTGATTATAATTAAAAGTCCAATCAGATTTTCTCCTGGAGAAACAAAATGTTTCATGTTTTTTCTGTCTGGTCAAATTTCTGGTTGAAGGGCCGATTTTTCAGTTTGCTGCTTAAATTCAAAGTCTCGTGGTGTCTCACATTGCTGTGCTGCATGGAGGCGAGGCGTCAATACTCACCACACTGAACGCAGCCTCTCTTATCACTCACGTCAAATCCACACATCTGGCAACAGTAATAAGGAAAGCGCCTGTTTTTCATCATTAGCGGTTCAGTGCAATAGCTGCGGTTAGATCCATCATTAGCCTTCGTGCAACACAGGACTTTTCAGTGTTTCCGCAAACATAGAGTTAACTCCGTTGAATGGTCTGAAATTTTTAGTATTGCGATATTTTTACCTTTGCTCTGGGTCGTTTATCACGTCTGAGTTTCACTGCGCTAAACTTTTGATGCAAAGAGTCAAAGTGACTGACACCGAAACACAACGAGCTGGAATTCAAATTCTAAATCACCTCGGTATTGAGTGCAGGTTTCTAATACGTTTTATTAATAAGGGCGTAGCTACAGGTCACTGAATCAATGCAACATGTGTTTGCAAATGATTCTCCCTGTTTAACATCACTACACTCGTAAAGCAGCAGAGCTACATAGGTACCAACAAATTCATCACCATCGCTACTCTACTTGATCTGTGAGGAAGAGGGAAATCACGGTGAACAAATCATTCAAGAAATGACATATCCTGGTCATTCAGGTGAAAAATGTTCCAGTGTATTGAGTGTCTGTTACAATGGCGTAAACTGTGGTTTCTAATAAAACTATTTTGGCGAGAATCAAAAATCCGTCTTCACGCAGAAAAAGCAGCCAAATATGTCACAGCCTGAGGAAAACCAGCAGGAACAACACATGAAAACTGAAATGAGCTCCTTAAAAATGCCTTTTCTTTTTCTTTTCTCCACAGTTTTGACAAATGTTTCTCTACTTTTAATTTGGCAAAATTAATTTTTCAGAACCGTATACAGTCTATTTCTTCCAACCCTGCCTCCTAGAAATGAGGTTTCTGTACAAAATAGAACTGGGCTTTTTCACCTTCTTTTTACGGACAAATATAACATTTAAGAAATGATGTTTGGATTTATCCCTTCGACTAATGTAAGTTTAGTTGTTTTAGACTGAATTATTCTTCTCATGAGAAAAAACCAAAATCCTTTCAGCCATTTCAGAGGAGTGAAGTTATTCTATAAAGTTATATACATATATATATTTAGATGAGGGAAAATATCCATATTTCTTTTAATCTATATTTCTGCAAGGAGACCTCTACAGGTGCGTGGCTCTGTTCACCCGTGGCTGGGCCTCGTGAACTCTGAAGGTTCAGAAAGTGTGGAGCGGTCATCGTGATCGATCGTCCTCCATCATACTGAAAACATCATTCAAGCCTTCACAGTGTAAGTTGGAAAAGAGTATGTGAACCCTCAGCTAACGACATCAACACAAGCAAACATAAGTTTTGTGGACTGATGAAACTCAGAAGTTGAATTGTTTGGGAGAACATACACAGCACCACATATGGTGTAAAGGGCACTGTACACCAGCATGAAAACGTCATCCTGAAAGTGAAGTAGGTGGAGGAGAATCCTGATTTGGGGGCTTTGCTGCTTCTGGGCCTGGACCAGCTGCAGCCATGTTGGAGGAAAATGAATTCTCAAGTTGATCCAAAAGAGTATCTTACAGGATAATGTCAGGGTGGCTGGTCCCTACTTGCCAGCCTGAAGCTCAGCAAGAAGGACTTTAAACCATGAAAATCCTTCTGGGGTGGCCCAGTCAGACAGCACCTTAACCCAGTATAGATGCTGCCAAGAATGAGCTCAGAGAGCCGTTCACCCCAGACATCCTAACAATATGGCTGAGGCCGAAGCCGTTCTGTAGGAAGAAGAACGGTCTGAAATTCCTTTTGAAGCGTTGGGCAGGTCTGATCCACAGCCCTCGAAGCTCCTGGTTTCCCAGGAGGCTATTGCTGCCAAAGGAGGTTGGACCAAAGTTATTAAATCCAAGTGGTCCACTTACTTTTTCCATCAGAACTATCAGTAGTTTAATGGCTGCGATCAATAAAGTACATGAAAGATTATAATTGTTTGTGTGTTATCAGCTTAAACACATTCTCTTTGTCTATACTTGCGGCATTTTGTGACGAACCAGATCACACTTATCACCAATTAATGCAAGCCAGGTCATTCAATGGCCTTTTAGCATACTTTCTCTCTCGCCACTGTAAGCGTGTGTCTGAATTATTATCTTGAAAAATAATTTGGGATATCATACGAATAATTTTGCCCTAATTTGTTATTTTGGTCCTGGATGGGTTCAGTGTTTTTATCTCACTGTGTCTGATTACACAAATGTAAATTGTGTACTTAAACTGGATTATTTATGATCCATTTGATTATCATCGCACAGAATTTAGAGCGTAATCCACAGGTATTGTATCAGTTTATGCCTTTCATAAGGTCCCTTGGATTTATCCCTGAAGTCAGTCAGTTGACCTTTGAAAAAAAAAAGTCCCTCTGGATCCGTTCTGAATAGTGTCATAATGAGGTTCCAGAATGGTGATTGCTAAAGACTCAGAATTAGAATCTCTAAGCAGACTTCAGCACACTCTTCAACCAGAACATACACTGTTCATTTGTGTCTGAAGGATCAACCGTTGTTTGAGTACTCTCGAATCGTTAGATTGAACTCACACTAAATGAAATTTCGTTGTCGCTTTGACAGTTTTACCTTGTTCTTGTATTTTGATATACAGCAACAAAAAACACCCATGGAATTTACTGAAGGAAGTAATGAGGCATCTACAGACCCATCAGGGTATGTAAGAGTTTGTTTTTTGTTTTTACTTGAGTTACCCTGTAAACATTTTCAGATGTAATTAAGTCTCTGAATAAGAAAACTAATGATCAACATGATTGTATATTCTTCTAATATTTACAGGTGTTGTTTAACACCCCATATATGAGCAGGCTCTGCAGACCTGCTGGCACATGTGGCTCTTATAAGTCTCTAGGTAAGACCAGCTTTAGTTTTAATGTCCACACCAAGATAAGATAAAAGCTAAAGTTTCCCAAACTGTTTATTGTACTTAAACTTAAAGACATGTGGTGAATATTCTTGTATGTTGTGTAGATTGCACTGGTGGCTGAACTACTGAGGCTTCAGCAGAAAAACCAGCTCCCATCTGAGGTGACTGCTGAAGACATGACTGAGCTGCTGGTGGAGGAGAGCAAAACCACACTGAGAGTGCAGTGAGATACTGAGACACGCACACACACGCACACGCACACACTCAAAGACTCAGACCAGCACTACACCTGACATGAAGTCTGCTCATGTCACACCAATCTGCGTGTAAAAAAGAGAGAGAGAGAGGAACAGTAAAAGATGAGGCTTGTGTTTTCTTTTCTGTTTGAAGGCTCTGGGAGTTTGAACTGGAGGACTTTGAAGGGGCCGAGACCTCTTCTCAAGCTTTTCTGGTAAGACCACAATCCTGAGAAGACTTCACAGTAGTTTGGAGTGAACATGACACTTGATTTATTCTGTAAATGTATCCAATCTGCTCATCGTATCTCGTTCCTTGTTTCAGGTGTGGGAAGTGAACACCAGCATGAAGATGAGGACGTTGAGTTTGAGAAGCTAGAAGGCTGCTCAACTCACCAGAGACCATCCTCTCCTCAGTTTCAGTGAGTTGTATTTGACACATTTATTATCAGTTACACTGCAGTAGCTGCAATGTCTCTGTGTTGTTATGAAGTGGTTTTAAAACAAACTTTGAATGACTGTAACCTACAGACATCCCAAGATCATCAACAAGCACGCCTCAGAAATCGCCAGGAGCCTGACAGAGCAGCAGCAGCAGCAGCAGGGAGGCCCCTAGCTCCAAACTGCTGGGGCCAAGGGAGGTTGTGATGGAAGTGGTTCCAAAAAGTCCTGCAAGAGCTTCTGGTTGCCTCCTCGAACACCTCCTTCAACATGCCCTCCAGCAGCTCAGTAAAATGGCGGTTGGAGTCACAAAAGCAGTTGAGGACCGGTCTCGCTGCTCTGTCCTCCATGCTACTTCAGGTCACCTTCTCTCGCTCCATCAGGACAACGTGGTCCTGTCTATCCAGGAAAAGGTTAGACAGGGTTACACTCCAAGAGCGTCCTGGTGAAGATGCTGAACTAGCTTCGCAGCAGAGGTGCTGAACACCATCAGCTATGTATACTTCGAACGGGAGAAATCTCTGCGCTTTTTTCAGCCCCCTCACAGTTACATTAAACTGTCTCCAAACCTGAATGCCAGAGAGAGGCCTGCACCCAGCCAACGGGCGTGGTGGATGGTGCAGAAGACAAACCCAGCCCTGCTGAAGGTGTGAATAAGGAGCCTGGTCTGGAGGAAGACAGTGAACAAACAGAGAAACAGACACTGCTGTCATTACTCCTCCACCAACTCCTCTGACCAGCACTGCCGAACTCCCGGACAACACACGCCGTCCAGAATGGCTTGAACCACAAGCTGGATGAAGAAGGCAAAAAGCCCATATCCAGCTCAGAACCAGACTCTGGTGTGGCTCCAGCTCAACCCTCCTGACCCCTGCTGCTGAGACTCCAGTCACTGCTTCCGTCCTGGATGCTGAGAAGATGAGTGAGAACCCACCAGAGAACCAGACTCTGCCTTGGATCCAGCTCAACCAGCTCTTCGGACCCTTGCAGACGAACCTCCTTTCATCCCTGCAGCGCATGGATGACCTGACCATTCTCAGTGCTGAACATCCTGCCAACTCCACCATCCAAAATGGTTTGAACAGTAGCCTGGATGAAGCAGAGGAACAGTCAGCGCTCAGCAGCCTAGAGTCTGCTGTTATTTCTCCCTCTACCTGCTCCTCCTGACCCCTTATCCATCGTAACTTCTACCAGCGTCGCCCACATGCGCCAGCGCTGACGCCCAGCACCTCTCAACGCCCAGCAGCCAATGCTGCGATTGAGAACAAGACTGCGCCATCTGTTGCACCACTCCTCCACCACCTTTGACCCTCTTGCTGATGAGTCTCGTGTCATCTCTGCAGTACAGGATGAGCTGATCATCACGCAGCAGCCAAGTCAGGGTGGAGGAATCTTCAACACCTACACAACAGGTAGGAAATATGGTATTCAGGTCCATTCCCAGTGGTTAACTGTTGAATTCTGCTGCGATGTGTTAAGGCACTGACTGTCCTCGCTTTGGTGTTTCAGAGGTTAAAAGACAGAGATGAGTGGATTCAGCCGCTTCTTCACTTGGCTGCAAAAAACGTCTACTGCTGCTTCCTGCCTGAAGACAACGCAGAGACAGAATGAAATTCTCTCTGTAAAAATCATTTTCATGCTGCATTGCAGTCTTTATTTTCTTTGTTCCATTTTGTGTTTCTTGTGTGAATTAAGCATAAAACTCAACATGAAGACATGTCATGGTAATTCAAGTGTTGCATGAAAAAATTTGTACATAAAATACTGCATAATTTGTCATAGGTTTATTTTCTAGGGGGTATTTCACGACACTTGGACTTTTTTTTTTCCTTTTTTTCTTTTTTGTAACCAAATGAAATAGAAATGCTACAGTAGTAAGGTGTCCATCTATGAAACCACAGCATTTCCATTGAACCACATTTATATTTGAAACTTTTCTTTCCTTCAAAATTTTTGCCAAAACCATTTTAGCATAAATCAAAATCAGTATTCAGCGTGGAGAAATAACTTTTCATAGTAGCATCCAAATATGTCACAGCCTCAGTGAAAACCAGCGGAACAACATATGCAAACTGGAATGAGCTCTTAAAAATGCCTCTTCTTTTATTTCTTTTCTTACCAGTTTTCAATCATCCATATCCATTCATTCATTTAATAAATGTTTGACTTTTGTTTCAACAATTTGTTCAGAGACGTACAGTGTGTTACTTTTCGCAGCTGGAAACAGCCTCATTCCACAGGACGAAAGCTCTCACGTTGGCGAGCACTGGGTTGTAGATAGTGCCTTTGACAAAACACAAAGGCCATCATCCTCTCATTTTAGTGTGAATCTCAAGGGGGGATTACCTGAGAAAGATTAAGTCACATCACATGAAACCAGGGAAATCTTTATGTAGAAATAGAGAGGACAGGGAAGTTGAGGAACAAGGTGACTTGAGGAAAAATAAAGCTTCTGCTGATAGTCTTCATTGAATATTGTACCTGGTAGCTTTTGCCACATTCTGAAAGCCGGGGTTGCAGCTTCCCGCGAGGTTGGGTGCCAAAGACTGAAGCAGGGGTTGGAGCTGCATCCGGTTGTCATTTGGTATTTGAAGTTTGCAGGAAGAATCGAGATAGTGGCTGCCAAGGTGGTGGTGAGGTGCATAGGTTGCTGGATGAGACTGGGTGGGGATATGGGAGAATCTGAAGATGGAACGACAATACACGTTAATGGAAGAGGTGGAGGTTAGGTTTGGCTGCAGCTGTGTGGCAAAATATGAGTTAGGTGCAGGTTGCTGGTAGGGCTGCAGGTAGAGTTATGTAGGCTACAGCTGTGTGGCAGAAATATGAGTTGGAGGTGCAGGTTCAAGCTTCAGCTGTCTGTTTGGGGAAACTGCAGGTTGAGGTGGCACCTGGGAGGCCGCTCCCTCAGCTATCAGCTCAGATTCCTCAGCTTCTGTGGATCCGTCTTCCTGTCTGGGTCCGGGAGGCAGGCACACTCTCCCACGTTTAAGTAGACTTAAAACCTGCCTTTCTGATGAAACTCCTAGTTAGGAACTGGCTCGGGGCAGCGAACCTGCCTCTGGTTGTATGCTGCTATAGACCTTGGCCAGAGTAACAGAATTTAAATATTACTAGGTATTGGCAGCATGTAATCAGAAAACTGAAACAGTGAAGGTAATAAAACCTTTTGTGAAGCGGGGCCTGAGAGTCAGGTAGAACAGCAGGAGCCACCTCTAGAGCCCTTATCCTGTCAGCTGATATTGTTCTTCAGTGCTGCAAATGTCATAAACTAGTATGCTGCCATATTCTGTATGAAATTATAATGTCACTGTCTGTTGGGAACTATATATTAAGTTCAAGTAATTCAGAGTTGTACTTGCATAAACCTAATATCACTGTGCTATGTGTATCCAGGCTGGGGAGCCGGGTGATACAAAAGTTTGATTGGAACATATAAAAAAGATGACATTATTGTCAGTAAGGTGATTTCAATTCCTTTGGCACATTTCCTGAGATCCTTGTTAGTGAATAGATCCAATATGAGCAGGTACAGTCCAGTACTGACAGTGACCATCTCCTCACCATCGTTTTATTACATCCGCAGGCAGGTGCTTCTTTCTCTTTCCAATCATTCATCTATATTTCTCTTTTTTTAAACTTGTAAGATTTGATAAA
>NW_024402390.1:0-1000 GCF_016859285.1 Xiphias gladius
CATCAGTCATACAGAAAAATCAATCGAGCTATGATACTGTGTTGCAGGCTTCACTAATATATATTCAACAGTATGCAAGCAATTGCATTTTATAAGGTCATTACTGAAGAAATATCTCTAAAATACCACAATTACTGTCTGAAATATCTGCATTGTAGTCCCTAATAACAAAAACAAGGGTTGTGTTACTGTCCTCAAGGCTCGAGTTAATAAAACCTGAATCCAAGCAAACAAGGCACAATAGATGTAAAGTTATCATTTGCACCACCCAAAAGCATCACAAGCTAACACAAAAGTTGTGAAAAAAGTTGCTTAATTAATAATAATTAATCAATAAAAAGCAACTGAGAGAGACTTTTTTTAAACCACATTTCACATTCACTTAGCTTGAAGTTACAATACATAAGTGCATATTCAACATGTTTTAACAGACCTAACAGGGAACAATGACAGTAAGTCATACAACTGAATGCATACTTTGTTCTGGTATTTTCTCTGGTTCCGCACTTTTGGGCTGGACCGCTACAGCGGGGCCAGCCTTGTAAATACGAATGTCCGTGACTGACTGAATGAGTAATAAAGTTACACAAATGGTCAGCCAGCCTAGTAGTGGACCTTCCCCACTGGCCGTTGCTCTTTCAAAATGAATTGGCACAAATAGTTTCTATTGCATCATCAGGGGGTGTTTACAGGCAGTGTTGCCAACTTACAGCCTTTGTCGCTAAATTTACCGTCTTTTCAGATCCCTTTAGCAAACTTTTTTTCACACAAGCACCTAGCGACAAATCTAGCGACTTTCTGGACAAACCTTAGCTACTTTCCACAGAAGAGAGTCACCGGTATTGCCCCACAAGCGCGAAGTTGGGCTTTCGCTCCTCACCTATGTGTCTCATTCAACTGACCGCAAGGCAGCAGACAACAGACGTGAATGAACTTCTAACTTATGGTCTGAGTGATCATTTTACAGGTGAATAGGATTGAAATCACAGCACAGCCTCTG
>NW_024402391.1:0-2000 GCF_016859285.1 Xiphias gladius
AGTGTTGATGTTAATATATGCAAGTCAAAATGTCTGCTGTGAAAAAGGTATATTACACTTTTATTCATAGGAACATGTTTTCAGTAGAGGATACAGAGGAACCTCTAACTCTTTGAGACTCAATGAAATGGTGGTTTCACAGGGACTTGTTCATTTGGCAAAGGTTCTTTTATGTTGAAAGCTAATCACATATCAGACCTGCTTCTTCCAAAAAATAGATTATGGTAGGGTTAGACAGTCAATTATTAATAGGACTTTGAAGGCAGTGGATAGAGTAAATTGCTGCATTCTCTTTCTAACTTTCAACTTTAGCGCTATATATAAATAGTAAAAAAATTTTTTGTCATTTACAGATAATATGTTTTCAGAATCTATGTGGACATATGCTGAATTTAGTACCATGGCCCAGAAACCTTTTCTGGTGTTTGTTGACCTGAATTATGGTGGTGGGCTGACCACTGTAGAAGGTGTGAGTTTTAATTAGAGTGAAACTGAAAAAAGCAATTTTTCATGTAAAGTTTTCATTTAATTTTAATTTACTTTGCAGTTAACTGGTAACTTATGCAATCTTTTGTCTTCTAAATTCAAGTGTGAATCGATAGAGACTAATTGGCTGTCCATCAGTGATTCATGTAAGCTCCATATTAGTCAGCTGTTGTCAACTCACAATCTTGCTTATGGCTGGACTGGAGGCAGAACTTGTCAGAATAAGTGACAGAATGAACTTCCGATATGATTTGATTTACAGCCCTCTGAAAGCACTGTGACGTTGCAAGGTATCCTATATCATTCTTGAGGATAAACTTAGTTTTCAAAAAACCCAAGTAAAGATGGTGTCATTTGTATTTCCAACATTCGCGCATGGACTCGGGTACGTTTAAGCTTCCGGTGTTAAAATCATGCAAGTTGGCATAAATGGTAAAATGCAGGGAGTTTGAAGAGAAGCCAGGAGCAGCATTTGGATGAGGTGTAGTAGTCACAATAAGATGAACGGAGGATGTGGTAAGGAAGGAACTGGTTCAGTTCATGTTTCTGAGTGGAAAAGTGCAGTATAACGTTTTCACTGTGATTGGCCTTACATGATTGTAGGTCAGTGATGATAAAATCGACGTTTCATGCAAACAGCGAAGTGTCAAGGCTCTATAATGGCTTTGAGTAACTGAACAGTGTGCAAAGTAAACACAGAGAATTTTATACATAGAGTACATGATGAGAATGGTTAGCAACATGGGAGGTAAACCACAGAAGTCCAGATGTCCTTCTCGCCAGCTATGGCGGCAAGAGAATTTTATGAAGAGAACATGTGTGAGTGAAGCAGCTGTAGCAGAGTGAAGCACTACTGTGACAGCAAGGAGCACAGAGCTTTCAGTGTGAGTTGTTTGAGCCCTGAATGGTGGTTGTGCAACTGGAAGGAGTTGGTTATGGCAAGGTGAGATATGAAATGATAAGCAGCGTGATGTACAAAAAGAAGGTCATTGCTGAAAAAAATCCACTCAGGGCAGCTTGATTCAATCTGTCAAGGGATTATCCAAAAATAACTACTTTATATTATCCCTTAGTTATTGAACATTCACCTTGTTTCCTTAACTTTTTTATTACATTTTTATCACATCCACCAAGGAGCTTATGTTATCATGCTAGTATGTTTGTTTTTCTGTTAGTTAGAAGGATATTTCAAAAACTCCAACAGATTTTAATCCAATTTGATGAAAAATTGGGCCCTGGGACAAAGAACAAGTGATTCATTTTTGGTGCAGCCCGTGCCACCATTTGGCTATTTAGGAGGCACATCACATTTGGCTCCCACATCTTAACCATAAGGTTATTTGGTCCAGCCAACCCCCAAAATTTGTAAATTCTTTTGGATATGCCATACTGCCTATATTACGTTGTGCAGGTCTCCAATCATTTACAATTTTAGATCAATTTAAATGACAGCTACACATATCTGCTCCAGGTAAATGACATTTAATGATATTCTGTAGATGGTTCTACAACAG
>NW_024402392.1:0-4000 GCF_016859285.1 Xiphias gladius
TCTTTAACTTATGCGTCTGGTGATTTTGTCAGACGACGTCGCAGTTATAAAATCAGGATTTTAGCAGTGCAGAGCAGCGGCTTGGAAATGGCTTGGAACTGACTGCTGGTTAACATGTAGTCTTAATGGGCTGCGTTTCTCAAGGACAAACTGTGTTATGACAGGTAAACTAGAACATTGGATGGGATTTATTTAGTGATAGTGTTTTTAGGTGCAAAAAAAAAAATTGCATTTTTTCCTAGTTTATGGATTTAAATCATGATTTTGTAATGTTGTACTCTAACATAGTGTAAACTGATCAAATAAAAAGGTTTAAAACACATTAAATAATCATGAAGAACACACCCTGTAATCATTCCAGGTGATATTGCACTTTGATGGTGCAAATGACAATTGACACACAGTGAACAAAGGGCTTTCTTTGCCCTGATAGTCTGAGGCCCTGGATACAGTACTTTGTCCAGTTTGGCCCAGTAGTGGTCCAGCCTTGAACATCATGTGTTACAGGGTGCACTCTCTGTCGGGACAGAACATTTGTGTGGTCTGCAGGGGGTGTGTTGCTGACAGCTATTTTTTCTGCATCAGCAGAGACGAGTGAGACTGGGTCTTGCAAGAGGGAATACATGCTACATATATAGTAATAAGTAGATTCCAACATTTCTTTTATGTACACTTAGTTTATGCTGACCTGCAGCTTTGCCCAACATCTACAGACACTCACATATACAAAATACTGCCCATGCCTGGCTTAAGGGGTGATTCAAGCTTTAATAGTAATGTGCCTCTGTTGGCCATTTAATCCATTATGTGAGAAACATGAGAAAGAGAAATCTTATTTCCTATCCAGATTTAGTTATTTTTAACACTTTTATCAAAACTATAATAAATGGGTTCTTGCATAAATTCAGAAATTAAAGCTTTTTTGGAGAAATGTTTGCCTGAATATGTGGGTTCAGCAAAAATAAAGTATCTAGCATGAAAAAGGGGTTTGAAAAATAGCAGAAATGTGAAAGTTTTACTACAGTGCACTGCAGCAATAACACCTTATTCATTAAATTGATGATCTGAGTAAATTAATATACACAGCTCATAAAATGTCACAGTCAGAAACTAATATTTAGAAATTCCTGCACTTTTCTGCACTCACTACTTCATCAAGTTTAATAAAATAATAAACTAGTCCATACTCTTTCAAACAGCATACTTGTCAAATCAGACATCAGTCTAATCTAACTTTGCAGCAATGTAAATTTGAGAAAAAAATCTGCTTCCGTAAACTAAACTATTGATTGGTGAAGAACATGCACAGATGAGAAACACACAAACTCCAGCTTCTGTAATGGTGACTTCAACAACAGAGTGAGAACATGGAGCTCTGTGGGCCAACACACCGCCACCCGAAAACCTGTAACAGGGGCAACCCATATCAAAAATTCATGTTGTTTGCCAAAAATACCACAAAATATCAGATGTCTAGTGCAGAATTACGAATGTATAAGTCAAAACAGGACTGAACCTGTAAAATCAACATCCAAATAAACACAGCAACTTCCTCGGTGCGCACCGGTGAATCACTTACAAGGCAGCTGGTGGAGACAGAAATTAAATTACTCTCCATCCAAATCCATCAGTGTCACCTCTATCAAATCTGCATTAGGCTCATCGGCACCTTCAGTTACACACTTGACACATAGCGTTTGCCCCGTCATTATTTTTACCAGGTGGTAAAAAGCAGCTGGGGCCCAAAACCTCTGCACAGCTCACTGAACCACCAACAAACGGTAACATTAACCAAGCAAGCGGTCTTACCTTCAACCAGGTGTGTGTTACTCTTTGCTTTCCTCCGTCTGCGTAGAAGCCTCCACCACCATAACATAAGATAGTTTATTCTTTAAACCAGGTCGTCAGTTAGCTAGCTGGTTGAACATGTCAGTTGAATCTTTAGGGCCGCTGTTACTAACAGGAAAAATACTAGCAAACATTAACATCATCTCCAGAATCGCAGTGTTTGTGTAAATTAACTTTATTCCCACTGCCTCGCTGTTTCCAGCCTCCAAGTTGTCCTCTAAATATGTGTTTTTGCCGTCTTCCTCGGAGTTATTGTTGCATTTATGTTTCTTCATTTGTTTTATCTTTTCTTCTTTTTTTCTTATTTTTTTTTTTTTTTTTTTTTACAGAAACTTCGGTATCAGTTCTGTATCCGTGTCCACCACCTTGACCGGAGGTGTGGGAGTTTGTTTCTCTGTCGACCGGCCCCGGAGCCTATTTCCCAGCTGTCTCTGCGCACATTACTTCGGCGGTAAGAGTTAACTTTTTTTTTTTTTTTTTTTTTTTTTTTTTTTTACATTAGACGTTTATACATATCATAGAAGGAAAATAACATTTGCTCTCATTAACAATGGCTAGACTGCTTTTAGGTTTTCCATTTTCAGCACCCCACATACATGCCTTCTTACTTGCATGGCTTACTGGGATGCTCACAGAGTGGGGTCTGCATTAATGTTATTACTAACAACTGTGCTTTTTCCAGGTATGGCAAGTCGAAAAGGCTGCCATGAAAAAAGTCTATTAAAAAGTCTCTACGTACTGTATATAAGCAATCAAAATCACACTGTTTGGGCTTTGTGTTTTCGGCAAGTATTATTTTTTTTAAACGAAAATGTTTTAAAGTACCCATCCACTCAAAAATGTGTTTCGCTTACTGTTACTTGACTTTGATGTTTGACCTTCACTGCGCAAAGTGATGTACAAATGTGTGTGACACTAGAAGGCTGTTGTGAACACATCCATACAGTACATTCATACACATACGCTAACAAACGTACACATACATATTTATACACACGTACACTACCAGTAAAAAGTTTTCAGAACCCAATTTTTCCAGTTTTATTGAAATGTAAACAGTTCAAGTCCCGTAAACAAAGGTAAGCACTAACCTGCACAAGGTGGAAAAAAAAAAAAAAAAGTTTAGGTCACCAAAAACTGAAAAATAATGTAAATTTCATTGAAAACAGGCTTTTTCAGGGATTAAGAAATCAGTTAACGTATAGGTTTCTGCACCTATGGAAGTAAATGAAACCTTAAAAGGTTAATGCAAACAATTCCTACCGGTGCCCCACCTTTTGGAGAAATGTCTGTACAATGTCTGTACAAAGGAATGTTTGTACAAATGCAGTGTTGGAACAAACTGTGTTACTACACCCTCTGTTGCATTATTAGGACAATACTGTACTGCAGGAAGTAGAACTGTATGTTGCAATCAGAATGGTGAGAAACTTTTAAACAAACAATTAACAAATGAAGACAGACTGGTTGGTCAGGGGTTCATCCTACAGCAAGATAATGACCCAAAACTTTAGAAGAAAAGAACTAGGCGGTGGCTTCAAGTGATGGAAGACCAGCACAGTCTCCCGACTTAAACCCCATCGAGCTGGTGTGGGATGAACCGGACGGAAGGGGAAAGCAAAGCAATCTGCAAGTGCAACACATTTGTTGGAACTTCTGCAACAGTGTTGGGACAAACTTTCCCATAAATGTTTAATTTCCATTGTAGAAAGAGTCATGAATGTGCTCACCTGCTGATGGAGTCAAAAATTTAGATTACTTTTAAAAAAATCTTTATTATTTATCTGTTTGATGATTTAATTTTACAAACACTGAGTCATTAAAATGTAAATTTCAGGAACAACTGGAAAAATTGAAGTGTTCCAAAACTTTTGACCAGTAGTGTACATACATGTATGTGTAGGCAGACATACACTCGCTGAGAACTTTATTAAGAACACCTGTACACCTGTAACTCCCTTGTTTAAGGTCGGACAAATAGGCCTTTTTCACAGCAGACATTTTGAGATGTTATAATTGGAAAAGCACAGGTGTAAATAATGAAATTAGTGATGGCTGAATTCCATTTAGCTGCTTCATTTTCAGGGTCCTGCTGTTTTGCCTCCTGGCTCATTTCACACTGTCATGACTTACACTTGCCTAGAACAGAGCC
>NW_024402393.1:0-3000 GCF_016859285.1 Xiphias gladius
GATGTCAAAAACCATTCAAAGACAAACATTTTATGTTCCCACTGTGGCTTTGCTGAAATGAATTATGGAAAATGTAGGAAATCACTGAAAAGTAAAAGACCAGGATCTGAACTGGAATGTACTGGCTGCTGTTAGCAATCATATATGTGTGAAATGTGTAGTATTATCAAGGATAGCAGGTTGACTTTCAAATAAATATAGTCAGAGAGAGTGAAGAAAACTTAAATTCTACTTTTTTCACATCTTGCTATGTTTCAGCCTTATCTAAAATCATTTGTATTCATTTTTTCCTTCATCAGTCTACACTCAATACCCTGTAATGACAAAGTGAAAACAGGATTTTAGAATTTTTTGCAAATTTATTAAACAAGAAAAAAAGAAATATCACATTGACATAAGTATTCAGACCCTTTGCTATGACACTTCAAATTTAGCTCATGTTGTTTCTACACCTTGATTGGAGTCCAATTGATTGGACATGATTTGCAAAGACAAACACCTGTCTACATAAGATCTCACAGTTGACAATGCATATCAGAGTAAAAACCAGCCATGAGGTCGATGGAACAGCCTGCAGAGCTCAGAGACAGGATTGTGTTAAGGCACAGATTAATCATTTCATTTGGTATCATGTTTTAGAGTACACATTCCCATACAAAATTAAACTTGATTAAATTACCACACACACATTGCCACAGAGTAAGTCTGGGACATTTTGTCTCTAGGGGTCTGGGGCCTCCATGCAGTTGCCCACGCTGCCTGCTTGGTAATCAAACCTTGGCTTCAAGCATGAAGTGATTTCCAGCATTCACTACTACAAGGGGTATGGCAAGAAAAGGCTGCCCACAAATGAAATTTAAAGTTTAAAAAAGTAGTTGATGGTTAACTGACAAAACTGCTCCGTGGATAGCTTTTAGTTAAGGAAAGAAAGGCAAGAGCATTTAAGGGCTGAAATTATTAATTGATTAGTTTAAGTACCCAAAATGAATGCCATCTGTTTTGATAATTGATAACTATTTTAAGTAATTTATCAAGCACAAATGCCATCATTCTCTTGTTGCAGCTTTTAAAATACGCAACTTCTGTTAATATCATATATCTCTTGGTTTGGGACTGTAACTCTTGATAGAAAATACGTTTTGAAGAGGTCAACCAGGAAAACGGAAAATTGTGTTGGGCCTTTTTCTATATTTTCCAACATTTAATAGTGATTATTGATCAATCAAAAAATAATTAAAAGAATCATTAGTACTGAAAATAATTGCCAGTTGTGACACAAAAAAGCATTTTGTTTAGGATAGGAAAAGGAAACAGCAGAAAAGGTAGGCACACGTTCATTTCTGATTTCTAAAATCAGTGCTGACTCCACTCTGTCCTTTTAAAGCACTTGTGTTCATTTTGGTAGGGCTCTATGTTTGTATCTGCTCAAACACACTGTTGTTATAGTGTGAAGGTTCATTCTTGACCTTGCAAGCAGGAGTTTGACAAAAAAGAACTGGATCCTACATTTCACATAATGCAACTCAATAGCATCATCCGTTAGACCCCCTCTGCCTCCTAAATACCCCATTTCTTTCAAACCCTACACCACCTTTGCATATGCATTCGTTCTGTAAAAGAAATTTAAGTCTTAAGCTCAAGTTGAGATAACCTTGATGACATCTTTGGAAATATTTTTAAAACCCAAGAAAATTCCTCCAGATACTAACTGTATCTGTACATTTCAACCACATCTTATGGTTTTTTCTCACCAGACAAGAGTTATCACTTACCTGCTACCATGTGACTGAAATTCCAAACTTAGGTCATGTGATAACATCTAAACTACTGCATCTCCATTACATTTGAAATATCCAGATTAATACTAATAAGTGGACCAAACTTAGATTTTTTTTGTCAACCCAATTTAACTTGTTTTGAGGGCTGCTTGATTGGAAATTCCTCTGATCTCCTTATTTCTATGTCATGACAAAATTCACCACTAGGTGGCTCCCTATATAAAGGAACAGGGAAGACAGTGTGATGATATTCAAGTGAATGCACCCAAAGTCACCTTACATCTTGTCATGTCAAATTTTCCTTGTATTTCAAGATTCATTCCCTGTGTGATGTTGAAATAGTGAGAGAAACTGGATGTTTACAGATGCCGTCCAGTTGCATTAATGGTAGATATACTGTGTGTGTGTGTGTCTGTCTGTCTGTCTGTCTGTCTGTCTGTGTGCTGCAGGTCACTGGCTTTGGGAACAAAGACTGGCTACAAACTATTTTCTCTGACCACGGTCGAAAAACTGGACTGCATCCATGAGAGTGGTCAGTATGGCTCTCTGACTCTGCACTTTGCATCAGTGTGTGCTAAACATCCATCCACATTTAATTGAGAATACATTTGAGTTTAAAAGTTGTTGAACAGATGCTTTTGATTTTTATTGCAAACCGGTCAGTCATATAACCCAGTCCATTCAATGCTGGTACTGGTACACTGAAATTTCACTGAATTTTTCTTATAGTCTGTACCATTTGTCAGTTTAGACATGTTGGGAAAATTATCAGTGAGTGCTTAACATTGTTGAGCATTTATATGATGGCATGGCTCATTATTTAAGTCAACTATAGGACAAATAGGATTTTTGGACATATGCAAGTCCAATGGATATTGGCTTATGTAGATATCGCTATATCTGAGAATTTAAAAATTTAGATAAAAATCTAATTACCTTATATTTGGCATTTCTGCACCGCAATTTATCAATTTGCTGACATACACACCTTTACCAATATATTTGTGAAAATTTGTTGATAACATTGGCCATGCTGTTGTATTGGCCATGCTCTAGATATAATGAAGTTTGAATGGTTTATTTGTTTATTTGCTATCGCAAGCAAAAGGTTAACCTGAACTGATTGAAACTTTTGATAAAAATTTTAGTCATCTAGAAGTTGTTTCAGAGGCAAGGGGAAACAGTTTTTCTAGGTAAAATGTAAAGCTGTAATGAAGCATGG
>NW_024402394.1:0-2000 GCF_016859285.1 Xiphias gladius
ATAACATCATTTAAAAAAGTCTGAAAGAGCAAAAAACACAAGTACCGAGATGACCAGACAGGTGGTGAACAGATAGTGGTTTGTTTTTCACCATTTTCATTTTTCATGTGCATTAGGCTCAAATTGCTTTAATGTTTACATTTGAACTGACTTATTATCAGTTTGTCAGTAATCTGTAAAGCATTTTGAATTGCATTAACCTGTACGAAAGGTACTATATAGATGAAGTTTAGGTGATTGAGGAAAGGCAAAAGTGTTTATATCTGTTCCTAATGGCCACAATTGAAGGCGTGGCTCAAGTTGTAATAAACTGGAAGTATGTTTTAAACTGATTTTTAATATTCATCCCCAACATCTTATAGATTAATTGAATGGTATAGATAATAGAATAATCAGATTATTTTTCAGTCTTGTTTTAGTGCCATATGACAGTTCTGAGTGGTATGGCACCGTCTACTAATGGTGTGATGTTGTTGTGCTACTGGCTTATGGCACTTATAAATAGTATGCCACTCCCATTCCACCAACATACACCGATTCGTACTTACATATGCCTTACATATTGCTGATTTTGGTGTGCCACTGCTGTGTTCCATTTATAATTCACGTCACTCATGCTCCTCAAGTAGATATCACAGCCATCTGCATACCATGGCGTGCAGTGTGCCACCTTTTGTGTCTTTCAGTGTTCCTTTCATCGATTGGTTTTGATTAATGATGTGTCTCTGCTATTCTATTATTTGGTCTACTCCATTTATGTCAATGATTGTTAGCTAAAAAACATAAACACTTCTCTGTGTAATACAGTACAGTTCAACAGCACCACAAACTGCAGTCTCCAAAATGAGCATACAGTTAAATCAACACCTCTTTCAGGGAAAACTGAACATTATAACTTTTATGAAGGGAGGATTTTTTGCAAGACTGGTGAATTACACTGCAGTAGTTTTAACTAGGTGTACCTAATAAATTGCCTAAAAGGCCAAATACTTATGCACCTAACTGTATTGACATGTTACTGTTCCTCTGACATTTTGACATAATGCCCTAATGGCATATAGCTATCGATAAGGGTAGTATTATTATATAACCAGTGTTAAAGTGGCTATAATCAATATGTTTATTAAGGATGGATAACATGGCTATTTGGATGTGAAAGGGGTTGGTCCAAGTAGTGAACCCATTATCACTATACTCTGCAGTGCACTTATCGAGCTTAAAAGCATGCACTTTACCTCAGTGTAGTGGTTTTCTGTCCAACTCCACTGTCTTGGTTCATTCTCACAGCTCTCATAGTGTAATATTCAGCCACAGCAGACAGCTGTGTTCAATGAAAAAGCACTAAAATCCCACTGTACAGTACCTGCTCAGCAGAAAACAGCAGTTAGAGACTAGCTTTTGAACATAGTGAAGCATTTAGCAGCTGAAGAGCCAGATATTTCTCTCAGGTGCTAGTAGAGACCAAAAACAGAGCTAAAATGTGAATGAATGTTGGACTTATGTTCATCAGGTGGATACAAACACCAGTCAAAATTGCCATTTTGTGTACCATATTGACTTAAAGGAAGATAATACGCCTGTGTTCTGTTCACAGCTTGTTTCTGCTGCCCCCAAGGGTCCAATAAAAACCGTTGTTGCAGGTTTTCACATAGATGCATTGATTTCTTGCTCATTTGGACTATTGAAGTGGTTCAGCAGTCCTATGACCACAAACTGGTGGTTAAATTCTTGGCAGACAGTGCCATCATTTGCCATGAACCACTATTCAGGTTGAAGTTGACAGTTATTCTTTCTCCTTGCTATACTTAAATCTTCTTTCCTCCTGCAGGTCTCTGTGCTCTTTCTATCAATCATTCTAACTCCTACCTGGCTTACCCCGGCAGTGCCACACTTGGGGAGATCATAGTGTATGATGCCAACAATTTGGTAAGCAACACGTAATCACAGAACCCCTCAAATATTGTGCTACCATCTGCCATCCACACTGATTTTAAAATGGA
>NW_024402396.1:0-2000 GCF_016859285.1 Xiphias gladius
TGGGGAGGTTAAACCCATTTTCCCATTTTTTTTTTTAAAGAACATAGGTAAAGAGTTTGTCACTGGCTCGAATTGATGTATGTATTATTCCATGCTAAATGAAGATCAAATCAAATGTTTCCTTACCAAGTTAATTTTTTGTTTTTAAAACACATTTAAAATTTGGCTCCTCTCCGCTTTCTTCTTTCAACCCAGAAGTATGACAGTAATCAGAGTCATTTTGGGGGCATATTTATTTCAATTTACTACATAGCAACATTTTTTAATGTCATGTTTGAACTACAGTTGTGTACAGTCTGCTTGTCAATAATTTACCAGTTAGACATCAGCATCAATTTACGTCATCATAAACTGAACCAACAAACAAGCACCACTTACCAGCTAATCTGACTATTACAGGACGAGACGATCCTCAGTGAATTACAGAATCCACTAATCAGTTTTTCTGTTTGAGGATCAAACTGAGAAGCTTTGTTTACTGAGACTAAGGGTGCTAAATAGGTGGCTAACAGCTGGCTTTAAAAAGCCCGCTCAGGAGTTCAACCTTTTATACATGCATTCTACCAAAATATTCTTACATTACCACCTAACTAATATGCCAACTGCAAAGTTCCCAGCTTGAGATCTCCCATGTATCTCATTGTCTCACCTCCTCCTCACCACCATAAAGTATATTTAATACTTGCCTATTATTAATCCCTCTCATGTCCAAAGCTGTAGCCTGGTACCAAACCTCCTACCAGCCAGCAAAACCGTTGGCAATGATAGCTTACTTGCGCCTCACCTTGGGTAGTGATACCAAACTAGATTAGTCTAATGTTAGATAGCCAAAAGGTTTTATATTTTATCAGTCTAGAAGTCCTACAAACAGTGATAACACCCGAGGCAAATTTCATGATCAATCCACCTTTTTTTTCTGATCATGTCATACATTGACAGCAAAGTTACCATAATTTCCATAAAACCAAGGTCTAGGCCACTAGCTGAGCTGATAAATCAAATCCAAACCACTCCTTCCTTCTCCAATTTTCACATTGTTTAAGCAATGTGTAGCCTTCACATGCAAGAAAAAAATGCATGGAAACAGTTTATTTAGAAGTACATTTTAGTTTTTTTAAAGAGAGAAGAATGTGGGTTTAGCCCCTGATGGTTAATAGCCAAGCCAACATCATTTGTGGTCATGTCAGAAATTAGTTCTGAAAAGTTTGAAATTGCAAATTATTGCAATATTAGTTACTTAGCGTATTGAGCTAATTAACTAATATTAATATTTTTTTCTAAACACACGGAACAAGATGGAGTCAACTAATATGCAACAAACTAAGCCATTACAAGTTGTAACTTGCAAATCTCCTGAATCCAATGAAAAACATGCTCAATAGGTATCACACAGAGATAGAAAATCTTGAAGTCCACATAGTACAAATATCTACCTATGAAATAAAACCACTGCATGTAATATTACAGCCAGTACAAAGTATGAAAAATTAGCAACTTTCAAAAAATTATTAAATGGAATAATATAAAATCTTTAATTATATATATATATATATATATATATATATATATATAAACACACACACACACACACACACATACACGTATATATAATGAATATTAGCTATTTCCCATCAAAAAGTATAAAGGAAATTAAAATAATCCTTCTTGGGAAAATATACACTCAAAATATCTTAATATGTGGGGTTTTCAGCTCTGAAGAAATTTTTGGCACAATCTGTGGCACTCAACTATTAGATCTGATACATCTATATTAATCCAAATTTACTTGCAATTTACTTACAAGAAAATGAAAATCAGTGGAGTTATAATTTTTAAAGATTTAAATGAAAGTTTCTTAGTTCATCTCTGATTTATTCAGAAGTATAGTGTTGTGCTCACTGATGCCTGTTGCCTGACTGATGAAGCTGCATGTGTTGCTGTGAGGCCAGAAAGAACATTTAAATCAGCATAAGCCAAAACAGAATTTTTGAAAATTTTGC
>NW_024402397.1:0-3000 GCF_016859285.1 Xiphias gladius
TTGAATTTTTTCATTTCATTTTTCCCCATGTATATACAAATATGTTTAACCTCAACTCATAAGTCTTAATAAGAATAGGTTTTAGAAAGGGTTTCTGGAACCCTGCAACCATGTTGATAGGAAATTATATGCTTCAGCAATGCCATGAATATAGTAAGACAATAATTTTTGTGTATTAATGTGTGTCTGTGTCGTTTGCATCGGTGAGTTCTCTAGTGTATGAGTTTTCTTTTACATCTGTGCGTCTGAATTGAGTGGTTTATTAGCTAGTCTTGTTACCCACCCAGCTAACACTAGCTAGCTAGCTAAGTTTGATATCAATTGCTAAAAAACATGAACTGTTAAATTAATTACAAACCAGTTACTAGCCTGTTTAATTTCATTTTTTAATTTTTTATTTATTTTTTATTTTCAGGCAATACACTAACTCATATTTATATGACTAAACTTTTGTTTTTGGCAGACTTTCTGTGCAAAATAATAATTTAAAAAAATCACTTACCACCTAAGTGGTAAATGAATTACCACTTAGGTCCTCTGGGGAGTTGCATCATTATGTGGACTGTGGTCAGGTAACCTTTAGTGAGCCACCAACATTAAGACATTACACAATGTAAATTAACTTACTTAACGTAATTTATGTGGACACTTATAAATATTTCAATTTTACAGGTTTTTATCAAAGATGTTTTTTTTAACCACAATTTCAAAATGTAAGAAGAACTAATGAAAACCAATGTTAACTTAACAGCTGCATAGTGGGACTAATGTCATTTTTCTTATCTTTTGCAAAAAGACATCATGCCTATGCCTCGAAAAGATGGCGGTAAAGGTAATTCCAGGTATTTATGGTGTGAAAATTACTGTAGCGGGGATTATTGCTGGCGCACATTACCCTTAAGAGCATATTAATCCCTATTTGAAACCTCTTGTTAATGACCTAAATGACCTATGGAAAGGGGTTTACCTATCAGACTCTTCTGCTTTAGTAAAGTAACTATATAGAGCTGCTTTACTGTGTTTGTCAGGTGATATTCCGGCATCTCGCAAGACTGGAAGATTTCTAGGCCACATGGCAAAAATGGGATGCTACATGTGCCTAGAGGAATTTCCAAGAACAACTGATAACAAGGTTGGCTATTCAGGTTTTCAGTGTGATCAGTGGCTCCCTCAGTCAAAAGAAAACCATGTAATGTCAGCCAGGAAGGCAAAAAGAGCTAAATCAAAGGCAGAACAGTTTCACTTCATGAATTGCTTTATTTTGATCCAGTTTGAATGCATGTTATTGACTCCATGCATAGTATCTTAGAAGGCACAGCTAAAAGATGTGCCATTTAAAATGCAGATATGGAAAAAAGCAGGTGTTCTACATTGCCAGTTCTTCCAAATTCTGCAGTCTAGAGTAGACTCACTGAAGGTCCCAAGGGACCTTGATCCTGTGATTCCAGCAAATACTGAGTCAGTATTTGAGGGTATCACTGCATCCCTGTGGAGTATTCGGGTATGTACTTATTCCTTGTATGCCCATAAAGGTCTGTTGAATGATAAAGATTATAACATCTGTAGGTTTCCTTGTTTCTGATTCAAGAACACTCTTTTCTAGACAGAAAGTCAGTTGGATGATGCAGACAGACGTCTCAAAATTGGAATGGAAAAGAATGGTGCACCATGAACATGCATCGTCATTTGCCCGTAAAATCTTGTATCATAGACTATGGTCCTGTTGATGGAATTTGGTGCTTTTCTTCTGAGTTGTCAAATGGGGCTTTAGGTGACTACCATAGAAATAACCAACATGCTGAACTCAAGGTGAAGTACACATGGTTGCTAGATTGGCAGATGTCTCAGAAATATATATGATTGCCAAGGTAACTTGAAGAACATTTTACTTCTGTTACCTAGTTCTTTGAAAGGATACCATCACAACAAAGCTACATATTACACAAGTTGAATAGGCTTGTAATGCTGTCAGACAGTGATGATGTTAAGCAGGATTTCGCAAATGATAGCACATTAGAGACTCTGCTTCAGCCTCTAAAACACAGTTTAACAGTTATTCCCTAAGGGCTGAACTATTATCTTTAGATGACTATACAGCCGATACCAACTCATGTATATATGCAAAATGGTTTTGTAATGACGAAAAAACTGGAGAACCTGCTATTGGTCCAACAGATGAAGCTAGACCAGCTTTAATTTCAAGAATACCGTAGGTTATTGTCTTTTTGAAAAATATTGTAAAAAAGTTAAACCTGAACATACTGTAGCAGAGGTTAAATGGTTTAAACAACACGGTGACTAAGAATGACTTGTGTTTTGTATAGGAAATACAATTGGAGCCATTTTCGTATATATCATACGCTGAAAAGAATTACAGGTCGCCGTACCTATACTAAGGCTAATGATTTTTTTTCAAGAACCAGGCAAGAAACTGTAAGAGTTGTTGTTCCAGTGTCATCTATAAGATGCATATAGGTACGAGGTTGTTTTGTGGCCCACACAGTACCCTACTGAGGGTAAAGAATACAAAATTGAAAAGGTTTCTAACCTTGCAATGTTAGCATCTCTGACAAATCAGTAAACATGCTATCTCTCCGCATAAGGATCTGTGTCAAACCCTAGATCATTTCAGATATGGGCCTGCCGAGTCACTATTGCAGATCAGTGAAAATTATATAATCACGTGTCTTTGTATCTCTCACTATATGCAGCCCATTGAGGGTATACCAAAAGGTGCAAACCACTGGTAACACTCAAGAACAGAAATCCTGTGATCCTGTGTGTCAGTTCTGGGACAACTTGTACCAGAATGATGGGAATAGAGGAGTATGGAGAAGGAAAAGAACAGCTCTTGAGCCACAGCATACCACATCATCTGTCAAACATGGTGCAGGCAGCGTTATGCCATTATGCATGGCATGGCATGGGCATAGGCATGTATGTCTGACAATGGACCTTGGTCACTATTGTTTATTGACGATGTGACTGCAGATAAATGCA
>NW_024402398.1:0-17170 GCF_016859285.1 Xiphias gladius
TATTTATACTTACTTTGGCTAAGAATAGAGACCTTTTAAAAGCTCTGTGTAGATAAACTCTCTATTTCATGTAGAAGGTGATTCAAACAAATGACTTGCTCCCAATGATTGAAAGGTAGCAGAATATGAAGAATACATCACGTTGTGTGGTTTCATGTAAAGACTGACTCATGACACCAGTGTATCCTACAGAGAAGAACAGTTTGAAATCAGTGTTGAATTAAGTTGTGTTTTCCTGCTAGTTGGCTGTGCAAACACCTCACACATGTTCACAACCAACAAAAAGCTGAGGAATATGAAGGAAAACATGGTTATTTAGAACTCTAAGTGAATACTTTCTAAAATGACATCTTTTGTCTTTTTATACATACTTTGGCTAGAATGAGACCTTTTAAAAAGCTCTGTGTAGATAAACTCTCTATTTCATGTAGAAGGTGATTCAAACAAATGACTTGCTCCCAATGATTGAAAGGTAGCAGAAAAGCAAGGAATACATCACGTTGTGTGGTTTCATGTAAAGACTGACTATTGACAACAGTGTATGTTACAGAGAAGAACAGTTTGAAATCAGTGTTGAATTAAGTTGTGTTTCCCTACTAGTTGGCTGTGCAAACACCTTACACATGTTCAAAGAACAGTTTGAAATCAGTTTTGAATTAAGTTGTGTTTCCCTACTAGTTGGCTGTGCAAACACCTCACACATGTTCACAACCTACAAAAGCTGAGAAATATGAAGGAAAACATGGTTATTCAGAACTCTATGTGAATACTTTCTAAAATGACATCTTTTGTCTATTTTAACTTACTTTGGCTAAGAATGAGACCTTTTAAAAGCTCTGTGTAGATAAACTCTCTATTTCATGTAGAAGGTGATTCAAACAAATGACTTGCTCCCAATGATTGAAAGGTAGCAGAATATGAAGAAAACCATCACGTTGTGTGGTTTCATGTAAGACTGACTCATGACACCAGTGTATGTTACAGAGAAGAACAGTTTGAAATCAGTGTTGAATTAAGTTGTGTTTCCCTACTAGTTGGCTGTGCAAACACCTCACACATGTTACAACCAACAAAAACCTGAGGAATATGAAGGAAAACATGGTTATTTAGAACTCTATGTGAATACTTTCTAAAATGACATCTTTTGTCTTTTTATACTTACTTTGGCTAAGAATGAGACCTTTTAAATGCTCTGTGTAGATAAACTCTCTATTTCATGTAGAAGGTGATTCAAACAAATGACTTGCTCCCAATGATTGAAAGGTAGCAGAATAAGAAAGAATACATCACGTTGTGTGGTTTCATGTAAAGACTGACTCAAGACAACAGTGTGTATGTTACAGAAGAACAGTTTGAAATCAGTGTTGAATTAAGTTTACACATGTTCAAGAACAGTTTGAAATCAGTGTTGAATTAAGTTGTGTTTCCCTACTAGTTGGCTGTGCAAACACCTCACACATGTTCACAACCAACAAAAAGCTGAGAATATGAAGGAAAACATGGTTATTTAGAACTCTATGTGAATACTTTCTAAAATGACATCTTTTGTCTTTTTATACTTACTTTGGCTAAGAATGAGACCTTTTAAAAGCTCTGTGTAGATAAACTCTCTATTTCATGTAGAAGGTGATTCAAACAAATGACTTGCTCCCAATGATTGAAAGGTAGCAGAAAAGCAAGGAATACATCACGTTGTGTGGTTTCATGTAAAGACTGACTATTGACAACAGTGTATGTTACAGAGAAGAACAGTTTGAAATCAGTGTTGAATTAAGTTGTGTTTCCCTACTAGTTGGCTGTGCAAACACCTTACACATGTTCACAACCAACAAAAAGCTGAGGAATATGAAGGAAAACATGGTTATTTAGAACTCTATGGGAATACTTTCTAAAATGACATCTTTTGTCTATTTATACTTACTTTGGCTAAGAATGAGACCTTTTAAATGCTCTGTGTAGATAAACTCTCTATTTCATGTAGAAGGTGATTCAAACAAATGACTTGCTCCCAATGATTGAAAGGTAGCAGAAAAGCAAGGAATACATCACGTTGTGTGGTTTCATGTAAAGACTGACTATTGACAACAGTGTATGTTACAGAAGAACAGTTTGAAATCAGTGTTGAATTAAGTTGTGTTTCCCTACTAGTTGGCTGTGCAAACAAGTTGTGTTTCCCTACTAGTTGGCTGTGCAAACACCTCACACATGTTCACAACCAACAAAAAGCTGAGAATATGAAGGAAAACATGGTTATTTAGAACTCTATGTGAATACTTTCTAAAATGACATCTTTTGTCTATTTATACTTACTTTGGCTAGAATGAGACCTTTTAAAAGCTCTGTGTAGATAAACTCTCTATTTCATGTAGAAGGTGATTCAAACAAATGACTTGCTCCCAATGATTGAAAGGTAGCAGAATATGAAGGAATACATCACGTTGTGTGGTTTCATGTAAAGACTGACTATTGACAACAGTGTATGTTACAGAGAAGAACAGTTTGAAATCAGTGTTGAATTAAGTTGTGTTTCCCTACTAGTTGGCTGTGCAAACACCTCACATGTTCACAACCAACAAAAAGCTGAGAATATGAAGGAAAACATGGTTATTTAGAACTCTATGTGAATACTTTCTAAAATGACATCTTTTGTCTATTTATACTTACTTTGGCTAAGAATGAGACCTTTTAAATGCTCTGTGTAGATAAACTCTCTATTTCATGTAGAAGGTGATTCAAACAAATGACTTGCTCCCAATGATTGAAAGGTAGCAGAATATGAAGGAATACATCACGTTGTGTGGTTTCATGTAAGACTGACTCAAGACACCAGTGTATCCTACAGAGAAGAACAGTTTGAAATCAGTGTTGAATTAAGTTGTGTTTCCCTACTAGTTGGCTGTGCAAACAACACCTCACACATGTTCACAACCAACAAAAAGCTGAGAATATGAAGGAAAACATGGTTATTTAGAACTCTATGTGAATACTTTCTAAAATGACATCTTTTGTCTATTTATACTTACTTTGGCTAAGAATGAGACCTTTTAAAAGCTCTGTGTAGATAAACTCTCTATTTCATGTAGAAGGTGATTCAAACAAATGACTTGCTCCCAATGATTGAAAGGTAGCAGAATATGAAGGAATACATCACGTTGTGTGGTTTCATGTAAAGACTGACTCAAGACAACAGTGTATGTTACAGAGAAGAACAGTTTGAAATCAGTGTTGAATTAAGTTGTGTTTCCCTACTAGTTGGCTGTGCAAACACCTCACACATGTTCACAACCAACAAAAAGCTGAGAATATGAAGGAAAACATGGTTATATAGAACTCTATGTGAATACTTTCTAAAATGACACCTTTTTCTTTTTATACTTACTTTGGCTAAGAATGAGACCTTTTAAAAGCTCTGTGTAGATAAACTCTCTATTTCATGTAGAAGGTGATTCAAACAAATGACTTGCTCCCAATGATTGAAAGGTAGCAGAAAAGCAAGGAATACATCACGTTGTGTGGTTTCATGTAAAGACTGACTATTGACAACAGTGTATGTTACAGAGAAGAACAGTTTGAAATCAGTGTTGAATTAAGTTGTGTTTCCCTACTAGTTGGCTGTGCAAACACCTCACACATGTTCACAACCAACAAAAAGCTGAGGAATATGAAGGAAAACATGGTTATTTAGAACTCTATGTGAATACTTTCTAAAATGACATCTTTTGTCTTTTTATACTTACTTTGGCTAAGAATGAGACCTTTTAAAAGCTCTGTGTAGATAAACTCTCTATTTCATGTAGAAGGTGATTCAAACAAATGACTTGCTCCCAATGATTGAAAGGTAGCAGAATATGAAGGAATACATCACGTTGTATGCTTTCATGTAAAGACTGACTATTGACAACAGTGTATGTTACAGAGAAGAACAGTTTGAAATCAGTGTTGAATTAAGTTGTGTTTCCCTACTAGTTGGCTGTGCAAACAACATAAACATGTTCACAACCAACAAAAAGCTGAGGAATATGAAGGAAAACATGGTTATTTAGAACTCTATGTGAATACTTTCTAAAATGACATCTTTTGTCTATTTATACTTACTTTGGCTAAGAATGAGACCTTTTAAACCCTCTGTGTAGATAAACTCTCTATTTCATGTAGAAGGTGATTCAAACAAATGACTTGCTCCCAATGATTGAAAGGTAGCAGAATATGAAGGAAACCATCACGTTGTATGCTTTCATGTAAAGACTGACTCATGACAACAGTGTATGTTACAGGGAAGAACAGTTTGAAATCAGTGTTGAATTAAGTTGTGTTTTCCTGCTAGTTGGCTTTGCAAACTCCTTACACATGTTCACAACCAACAAAAAGCTGAGGAATATGAAGGAAAACATGGTTATTTAGAACTCTATGTGAATACTTTCTAAAATGACATCTTTTGTCTATTTATACTTACTTTGGCTAAGAATGAGACCTTTTAAATGCTCTGTGTAGATAAACTCTCTATTTCATGTAGAAGGTGATTCAAACAAATGACTTGCTCCCAATGATTGAAAGGTAGCAGAATATGAAGGAATACATCACGTTGTGTGGTTTCATGTAAAGACTGACTCAAGACAACAGTGTGTTACAGAGAAGAACAGTTTGAAATCAGTGTTGAATTAAGTTGTGTTTCCCTACTAGTTGGCTGTGCAAACACCTCACACATGTTCACAACCAACAAAAAGCTGAGAATATGAAGGAAAACATGGTTATTTAGAACTCTATGTGAATACTTTCTAAAATGACATCTTTTGTCTTTTATACTTACTTTGGCTAAGAATGAGACCTTTTAAAAGCTCTGTGTAGATAAACTCTCTATTTCATGTAGAAGGTGATTCAAACAAATGACTTGCTCCCAATGATTGAAAGGTAGCAGAATAAGAAGGAATACATCACGTTGTGTGGTTTCATGTAAAGACTGACTATTGACAACAGTGTATGTTACAGAGAAGAACAGTTTGAAATCAGTGTTGAATTAAGTTGTGTTTCCCTACTAGTTGGCTGTGCAAACACCTTACATGTTCAAGAACAGTTTGAAATCAGTTTTGAATTAAGTTGTGTTTCCTCTAGTTGGCTGCTGTGCAACACCTCACACATGTTCACAACCAACAAAAAGCTGAGAAATATGAAGGAAAACATGGTTATTTAGAACTCTAAGTGAATACTTTCTAAAATGACATCTTTTGTCTATTTTAACTTACTTTGGCTAAGAATGAGACCTTTTAAAAGCTCTGTGTAGATAAACTCTCTATTTCATGTAGAAGGTGATTCAAACAAATGACTTGCTCCCAATGATTGAAAGGTAGCAGAATATGAAGAAAAACCATCACGTTGTATGCTTTCATGTAAAGACTGACTCATGACAACAGTGTATGTTACAGAGAAGAACAGTTTGAAATCAGTGTTGAATTAAGTTGTGTTTCCCTACTAGTTGGCTGTGCAAACACCTCACACATGTTCACAACCAACAAAAAGCTGAGGAATATGAAGGAAAACATGGTTATTTAGAACTCTATGTGAATACTTTCTAAAATGACATCTTTTGTCTTTTTATACTTACTTTGGCTTAGAATGAGACCTTTTAAAAGCTCTGTGTAGATAAACTCTCTATTTCATGTAGAAGGTGATTCAAACAAATGACTTGCTCCCAATGATTGAAAGGTAGCAGAATATGAAAGAATACATCACGTTGTATGCTTTCATGTAAAGACTGACTCATTGACAACAGTGTATGTTACAGAGAAGAACAGTTTGAAATCAGTGTTGAATTAAGTTGTGTTTCCCTACTAGTTGGCTGTGCAAACACCTCACACATGTTCACAACCAACAAAAAGCTGAGGAATATGAAGGAAAACATGGTTATTTAGAACTCTATGTGAATACTTTCTAAAATGACATCTTTTGTCTTTTATACTTACTTTGGCTAAGAATGAGACCTTTTAAAAGCTCTGTGTAGATAAACTCTCTATTTCATGTAGAAGGTGATTCAAACAAATGACTTGCTCCCAATGATTGAAAGGTAGCAGAATATGAAGGAATACATCACGTTGTGTGGTTTCATGTAAAGACTGACTATTGACAACAGTGTATGTTACAGAGAAGAACAGTTTGAAATCAGTGTTGAATTAAGTTGTGTTTCCCTACTAGTTGGCTGTGCAAACACCTTACATGTTCAAGAACAGTTTGAAATCAGTTTTGAATTAAGTTGTGTTTCCCTACTAGTTGGCTGTGCAAACACCTCACACATGTTCACAACCAACAAAAAGCTGAGGAATATGAAGGAAAACATGGTTATTTAGAACTCTATGTGAATACTTTCTAAAATGACATCTTTTGTCTTTTTATACTTACTTTGGCTAAGAATGAGACCTTTTTAAAAGCTCTGTGTAGATAAACTCTCTATTTCATGTAGAAGGTGATTCAAACAAATGACTTGCTCCCAATGATTGAAAGGTAGCAGAATATGAAGCAAGTAATACATCACGTTGTATGCTTTCATGTAAAGACTGACTATTGACAACAGTGTATGTTACAGAGAAGAACAGTTTGAAATCAGTGTTGAATTAAGTTGTGTTTCCCTACTAGTTGGCTGTGCAAACACCTCACACATGTTCACAACCAACAAAAAGCTGAGGAATATGAAGGAAAACATGGTTATTTAGAAAACTATGTGAATACTTTCTAAAATGACATCTTTTGTCTATTTATACTTACTTTGGCTAAGAATGAGACCTTTTAAACCCTCTGTGTAGATAAACTCTCTATTTCATGTAGAAGGTGATTCAAACAAATGACTTGCTCCCAATGATTGAAAGGTAGCAGAATATGAAGGAAACCATCACGTTGTATGCTTTCATGTAAAGACTGACTCATGACACCAGTGTATCCTACAGAGAAGAACAGTTTGAAATCAGTGTTGAATTAAGTTGTGTTTTCCTGCTAGTTGGCTTTGCCAAATCATATACATGTTCACAACCAACAAAAAGCTGAGGAATATGAAGGAAAACGTGGTTATTTAGAACTCTAAGTGAATACTTTCTAAAATGACATCTTTTGTCTATTTATACTTGCTTTGGCTAAGAATGAGACCTTTTAAATGCTCTGTGTAGATAAACTCTCTATTTCATGTAGAAGGTGATTCAAACAAATGACTTGCTCCCAATGATTGAAAGGTAGCAGAATATGAAGGAATACATCGCCTTGTGTGGTTTCATGTAAAGATTGACTCAAGACACCAGTGTGTCCTACAGAGAAGAACAGTTTGAAATCAGTGTTGAATTAAGTTGTGTTTCCCTACTAGTTGGCTGTGCAAACAACTCACACATGTTCACAACCAACAAAAAGCTGAGGAATATGAAGGAAAACATGGTTATTTAGAACTCTATGTGAATACTTTCTAAAATGACATCTTTTGTCTTTTTATACTTACTTTGGCTAAGAATGAGACCTTTTAAAAGCTCTGTGTAGATAAACTCTCTATTTCATGTAGAAGGTGATTCAAACAAATGACTTGCTCCCAATGATTGAAAGGTAGCAGAATATGAAGGAATACATCACGTTGTGTGGTTTCATGTAAAGACTGACTATTGACAACAGTGTATGTTACAGAGAAGAACAGTTTGAAATCAGTGTTGAATTAAGTTGTGTTTCCCTACTAGTTGGCTGTGCAAACACCTTACACATGTTCACAACCAACAAAAAGCTGAGAATATGAAGGAAAACATGGTTATTTAGAACTCTATGTGAATACTTTCTAAAAGACATCTTGTGTCTATTTTAACTTACTTTGGCTAAGAATGAGACCTTTTAAAAGCTCTGTGTAGATAAACTCTCTATTTCATGTAGAAGGTGATTCAAACAAATGACTTGCTCCCAATGATTGAAAGGTAGCAGAATATGAAGGAAACCATCACGTTGTATGCTTTCATGTAAAGACTGACTATTGACAACAGTGTATGTTACAGAAGAACAGTTTGAAATCAGTGTTGAATTAAGTTGTGTTTCCCTACTAGTTGGCTGTGCAAACACCTCACACATGTTCACAACCAACAAAAGCTGAGGAATATGAAGGAAAACATGGTTATTTAGAACTCTATGTGAATACTTTCTAAAATGACATCTTTGTCTTTTTATACTTACTTTGGCTAAGAATGAGACCTTTTAAAAGCTCTGTGTAGATAAACTCTCTATTTCATGTAGAAGGTGATTCAAACAAATGACTTGCTCCCAATGATTGAAAGGTAGCAGAATATGAAGGAAACCATCACGTTGTATGCTTTCATGTAAAGACTGACTCATGACACCAGTGTATGTTACAGAGAAGAACAGTTTGAAATCAGTGTTGAATTAAGTTGTGTTTCCCTACTAGTTGGCTGTGCAAACACCTCACACATGTTCACAACCAACAAAAAGCTGAGAATATGAAGGAAAACATGGTTATTTAGAACTCTATGTGAATACTTTCTAAAATGACATCTTTTTGTCTTTTTATACTTACTTTGGCTAAGAATGAGACCTTTTAAAAGCTCTGTGTAGATAAACTCTCTATTTCATGTAGAAGGTGATTCAAACAAATGACTTGCTCCCAATGATTGAAAGGTAGCAGAATATGAAGGAATACATCACGTTGTGTGGTTTCATGTAAAGATTGACTCAAGACACCAGTGTGTCCTACAGAGAAGAACAGTTTGAAATCAGTGTTGAATTAAGTTGTGTTTCCCTACTAGTTGGCTGTGCAAACACACATGTTCAAAACAGTTTGAAATCAGTTTTGAATTAAGTTGTGTTTCCCTACTAGTTGGCTGTGCAAACACCTCACACATGTTCACAACCAACAAAAAGCTGAGGAATATGAAGGAAAACATGGTTATTTAGAACTCTATGTGAATACTTTCTAAAATGACATCTTTTGTCTTTTTATACTTACTTTGGCTAGAATGAGACCTTTTAAAAGCTCTGTGTAGATAAACTCTCTATTTCATGTAGAAGGTGATTCAAACAAATGACTTGCTCCCAATGATTGAAAGGTAGCAGAAAAGCAAGGAATACATCACGTTGTGTGGTTTCATGTAAAGACTGACTCATGACACCAGTGTATGTTACAGAGAGAAGAACAGTTTGAAATCAGTGTTGAATTAAGTTGTGTTTCCCTACTAGTTGGCTGTGCAAACACCTCACACATGTTCACAACCAACAAAAAGCTGAGAATATGAAGGAAAACATGGTTATTTAGAAAACTATGTGAATACTTTCTAAAATGACATCTTTTGTCTATTTATACTTACTTTGGCTAAGAATGAGACCTTTTAAACCCTCTGTGTAGATAAACTCTCTATTTCATGTAGAAGGTGATTCAAACAAATGACTTGCTCCCAATGATTGAAAGGTAGCAGAATATGAAGGAAACCATCACGTTGTGTGGTTTCATGTAAAGACTGACTATTGACAACAGTGTATGTTACAGAGAAGAACAGTTTGAAATCAGGGTTGAATTAAGTTGTGTTTCCCTACTAGTTGGCTGTGCAAACACCTTACACATGTTCAAAGAAGTTTTGATCAATTTTTTGAATTAAGTTGTGTTTCCCTACTAGTTGGCTGTGCAAACACCTCACACATGTTCACAACCAACAAAAAGCTGAGGAATATGAAGGAAAACATGGTTATTTAGAACTCTATGTGAATACTTTCTAAAATGACATCTTTTGTCTATTTATACTTACTTTGGCTAAGAATGAGACCTTTTAAAAGCTCTGTGTAGATAAACTCTCTATTTCATGTAGAAGGTGATTCAAACAAATGACTTGCTCCCAATGATTGAAAGGTAGCAGAATATGAAGGAACCATCACGTTGTATGCTTTCATGTAAAGACTGACTCATGACACCAGTGTATGTTACAGAGAAGAACAGTTTGAAATCAGTGTTGAATTAAGTTGTGTTTTTTCCCTACTAGTTGGCTGTGCAAACACCTCACACATGTTCACAACCAACAAAAAGCTGAGAATATGAAGGAAAACATGGTTATTTAGAACTCTATGTGAATACTTTCTAAAATGACATCTTTGTCTATTTATACTTACTTTGGCTAAGAATGAGACCTTTTAAAAATCTGTGTAGATAAACTCTCTATTTCATGTGAAAGGTGATTCAAACAAATGACTTGCTCCCAATGATTGAAAGGTAGCAGAATATGAAGAAAACCATCACGTTGTATGCTTTCATGTAAAGACTGACTCATGACACCAGTGTATCCTACAGAGAAGAACAGTTTGAAATCAGTGTTGAATTAAGTTGTGTTTTCCTGCTAGTTGGCTGTGCAAACACCTCACACATGTTCACAACCAACAAAAAGCTGAGGAATATGAAGGAAAACATGGTTATTTAGAACTCTATGTGAATACTTTCTAAAATGACATCTTTTGTCTATTTATACTTACTTTGGCTAAGAATGAGACCTTTTAAATGCTCTGTGTAGATAAACTCTCTATTTCATGTAGAAGGTGATTCAAACAAATGACTTGCTCCCAATGATTGAAAGGTAGCAGAATATGAAGGAATACATCACGTTGTATGCTTTCATGTAAAGACTGACTATTGACACCAGTGTATCCTACAGAGAAGAACAGTTTGAAATCAGTGTTGAATTAAGTTGTGTTTCCCTACTAGTTGGCTGTGCAAACAACTCACACATGTTCACAACCAACAAAAAGCTGAGGAATATGAAGGAAAACATGGTTATTTAGAACTCTATGTGAATACTTTCTAAAATGACATCTTTTGTCTATTTATACTTACTTTGGCTAAGAATGAGACCTTTTTAAAAGCTCTGTGTAGATAAACTCTCTATTTCATGTAGAAGGTGATTCAAACAAATGACTTGCTCCCAATGATTGAAAGGTAGCAGAAAAGCAAGGAATACATCACGTTGTGTGGTTTCATGTAAAGACTGACTATTGACAACAGTGTATGTTACAGAGAAGAACAGTTTGAAATCAGTGTTGAATTAAGTTGTGTTTCCCTACTAGTTGGCTGTGCAAACACCTCACACATGTTCACAACCAACAAAAAGCTGAGAATATGAAGGAAAACATGGTTATTTAGAACTCTAAGTGAATACTTTCTAAAATGACATCTTTTGTCTATTTATACTTGCTTTGGCTAAGAATGAGACCTTTTAAAAGCTCTGTGTAGATAAACTCTCTATTTCATGTAGAAGGTGATTCAAACAAATGACTTGCTCCCAATGATTGAAAGGTAGCAGAATATGAAGGAAAACATCACGTTGTATGGTTTCATGTAAAGACTGACTATTGACAACAGTGTATGTTACAGAGAAGAACAGTTTGAAATCAGTGTTGAATTAAGTTGTGTTTCCCTACTAGTTGGCTGTGCAAACACCTCACACATGTTCACAACCAACAAAAAGCTGAGAATATGAAGGAAAACATGGTTATTTAGAACTCTATGTGAATACTTTCTAAAATGACATCTTTTGTCTATTTATACTTACTTTGGCTAAGAATGAGACCTTTTAAATGCTCTGTGTAGATAAACTCTCTATTTCATGTAGAAGGTGATTCAAACAAATGACTTGCTCCCAATGATTGAAAGGTAGCAGAATATGAAGGAATACATCACGTTGTGTGGTTTCATGTAAAGACTGACTATTGACAACAGTGTATGTTACAGAGAAGAACAGTTTGAAATCAGTGTTGAATTAAGTTGTGTTTCCCTACTAGTTGGCTGTGCAAACACCTCACACATGTTCACAACCAACAAAAAGCTGAGGAATATGAAGGAAAACATGGTTATTTAGAACTCTATGTGAATACTTTCTAAACTGACATCTTGTGTCTATTTTAACTTACTTTGGCTAAGAATGACACCTTTTAAAAGCTCTGTGTAGATAAACTCTCTATTTCATGTAGAAGGTGATTCAAACAAATGACTTGCTCCCAATGATTGAAAGGTAGCAGAATATGAAGAAAACCATCACGTTGTGTGCTTTCATGTAAAGACTGACTCATGACACCAGTGTATGTTACAGAGAAGAACAGTTTGAAATCAGTGTTGAATTAAGTTGTGTTTCCCTACTAGTTGGCTGTGCAAACACCTCACACATGTTCACAACCAACAAAAGCTGAGGAATATGAAGGAAAACATGGTTATTTAGAACTCTATGTGAATACTTTCTAAAATGACATCTTTTGTCTTTTATACTTACTTTGGCTAAGAATGAGACCTTTTAAAAGCTCTGTGTAGATAAACTCTCTATTTCATGTAGAAGGTGATTCAAACAAATGACTTGCTCACAATGATTGAAAGGTAGCAGAAAAGCAAGTAATACATCACGTTGTGTGGTTTCATGTAAAGACTGACTATTGACAACAGTGTATGTTACAGAGAAGAACAGTTTGAAATCAGGGTTGAATTAAGTTGTGTTTCCCTACTAGTTGGCTGTGCAAACACCTTACACATGTTCAAAGAACAGTTTGAAATCAGTTTTGAATTAAGTTGTTTCCCTACTAGTTGGCTGTGCAAACACCTCACACATGTTCACAACCAACAAAAAGCTGAGGAATATGAAGGAAAACATGGTTATTTAGAACTCTATGTGAATACTTTCTAAAATGACATCTTTTGTCTTTTATACTTACTTTGGCTAAGAATGAGACCTTTTAAAAGCTCTGTGTAGATAAACTCTCTATTTCATGTAGAAGGTGATTCAAACAAATGACTTGCTCCCAATGATTGAAAGGTAGCAGAATATGAAGGAAAACATCACGTTGTATGCTTTCATGTAAAGACTGACTATTGACAACAGTGTATGTTACAGAGAAGAACAGTTTGAAATCAGTGTTGAATTAAGTTGTGTTTCCCTACTAGTTGGCTGTGCAAACACCTCACACATGTTCACAACCAACAAAAAGCTGAGGAATATGAAGGAAAACATGGTTATTTAGAAAACTATGTGAATACTTTCTAAAATGACATCTTTTGTCTATTTATACTTACTTTGGCTAAGAATGAGACCTTTTAAACCCTCTGTGTAGATAAACTCTCTATTTCATGTAGAAGGTGATTCAAACAAATGACTTGCTCCCAATGATTGAAAGGTAGCAGAATATGAAGGAAACCATCACGTTGTATGCTTTCATGTAAAGACTGACTCATGACACCAGTGTATCCTACAGAGAAGAACAGTTTGAAATCAGTGTTGAATTAAGTTGTGTTTTCCTGCTAGTTGGCTTTGCCAAATCCTTATACATGTTCACAACCAACAAAAAGCTGAGGAATATGAAGGAAAACGTGGTTATTTAGAACTCTAAGTGAATACTTTCTAAAATGACATCTTTTGTCTATTTATACTTGCTTTGGCTAAGAATGAGACCTTTTAAATGCTCTGTGTAGATAAACTCTCTATTTCATGTAGAAGGTGATTCAAACAAATGACTTGCTCCCAATGATTGAAAGGTAGCAGAATATGAAGGAATACATCGCCTTGTGTGGTTTCATGTAAAGATTGACTCAAGACACCAGTGTGTCCTACAGAGAAGAACAGTTTGAAATCAGTGTTGAATTAAGTTGTGTTTCCCTACTAGTTGGCTGTGCAAACAACTCACACATGTTCACAACCAACAAAAAGCTGAGGAATATGAAGGAAAACATGGTTATTTAGAACTCTATGTGAATACTTTCTAAAATGACATCTTTTGTCTTTTTATACTTACTTTGGCTAAGAATGAGACCTTTTAAAAGCTCTGTGTAGATAAACTCTCTATTTCATGTAGAAGGTGATTCAAACAAATGACTTGCTCCCAATGATTGAAAGGTAGCAGAATATGAAGGAATACATCACGTTGTATGCTTTCATGTAAAGACTGACTATTGACAACAGTGTATGTTACAGAGAAGAACAGTTTGAAATCAGTGTTGAATTAAGTTGTGTTTCCCTACTAGTTGGCTGTGCAAACACCTCACACATGTTCACAACCAACAAAAAGCTGAGAATATGAAGGAAAACATGGTTATTTAGAACTCTATGAATACTTTCTAAAATGACATCTTTTGTCTATTTATACTTACTTTGGCTAAGAATGAGACCTTTTAAATGCTCTGTGTAGATAAACTCTCTATTTCATGTAGAAGGTGATTCAAACAAATGACTTGCTCCCAATGATTGAAAGGTAGCAGAATATGAAGGAATACATCACGTTGTGTGGTTTCATGTAAAGACTGACTCATGACAACAGTGTATCCTACAGAGAAGAACAGTTTGAAATCAGTGTTGAATTAAGTTGTGTTTCCCTACTAGTTGGCTGTGCAAACACCTCACACATGTTCACAACCAACAAAAAGCTGAGAATATGAAGGAAAACATGGTTATTTAGAACTCTATGTGAATACTTTCTAAAATGACATCTTTGCTAAGAATGAGACCTTTTAAAAGCTCTGTGTAGATAAACTCTCTATTTCATGTAGAAGGTGATTCAAACAAATGACTTGCTCCCAATGATTGAAAGGTAGCAGAATATGAAGGAATACATCACGTTGTGTGGTTTCATGTAAAGACTGACTATTGACAACAGTGTATGTTACAGAGAAGAACAGTTTGAAATCAGTGTTGAATTAAGTTGTGTTTCCCTACTAGTTGGCTGTGCAAACACCTCACACATGTTCACAACCAACAAAAAGCTGAGAATATGAAGGAAAACATGGTTATTTAGAACTCTATGTGAATACTTTCTAAAATGACATCTTTTGTCTTTTTATACTTACTTTGGCTAAGAATGAGACCTTTTAAAAGCTCTGTGTAGATAAACTCTCTATTTCATGTAGAAGGTGATTCAAACAAATGACTTGCTCCCAATGATTGAAAGGTAGCAGAATATGAAGGAATACATCACGTTGTGTGGTTTCATGTAAAGACTGACTCATGACACCAGTGTATGTTACAGAAGAACAGTTTGAAATCAGTGTTGAATTAAGTTGTGTTTCCCTACTAGTTGGCTGTGCAAACACCTCACACATGTTCACAACCAACAAAAAGCTGAGGAATATGAAGGAAAACATGGTTATTTAGAACTCTATGTGAATACTTTCTAAAATGACATCTTTTGTCTATTTATACTTACTTTGGCTAAGAATGAGACCTTTTAAAAGCTCTGTGTAGATAAACTCTCTATTTCATGTAGAAGGTGATTCAAACAAATGACTTGCTCCCAATGATTGAAAGGTAGCAGAATATGAAGGAATACATCACGTTGTATGCTTTCATGTAAAGACTGACTATTGACAACAGTGTATGTTACAGAAGAACAGTTTGAAATCAGTGTTGAATTAAGTTGTGTTTCCCTACTAGTTGGCTGTGCAAACACCTCACACATGTTCACAACCAACAAAAAGCTGAGAATATGAAGGAAAACATGGTTATTTAGAACTCTATGTGAATACTTTCTAAAATGACATCTTTGTCTATTTATACTTACTTTGGCTAAGAATGAGACCTTTTAAAAGCTCTGTGTAGATAAACTCTCTATTTCATGTAGAAGGTGATTCAAACAAATGACTTGCTCCCAATGATTGAAAGGTAGCAGAATATGAAGGAATACATCACGTTGTGTGGTTTCATGTAAAGACTGACTATTGACAACAGTGTATGTTACAGAGAAGAACAGTTTGAAATCAGTGTTGAATTAAGTTGTGTTTCCCTTCCCTACTAGTTGGCTGTGCAAACACCTCACACATGTTCACAACCAACAAAAGCTGAGGAATATGAAGGAAAACATGGTTATTTAGAACTCTATGTGAATACTTTCTAAAATGACATCTTTTGTCTATTTATACTTACTTTGGCTGGCAAGAATGAGACCTTTTAAAAGCTCTGTGTAGATAAACTCTCTATTTCATGTAGAAGGTGATTCAAACAAATGACTTGCTCCCAATGATTGAAAGGTAGCAGAATATGAAGAAAACATCACGTTGTATGCTTTCATGTAAAGACTGACTATTGACAACAGTGTATGTTACAGAGAAGAACAGTTTGAAATCAGTGTTGAATTAAGTTGTGTTTCCCTACTAGTTGGCTGTGCAAACACCTCACACATGTTCACAACCAACAAAAAGCTGAGAATATGAAGGAAAACATGGTTATTTAGAACTCTATGTGAATACTTTCTAAAATGACATCTTTTGTCTATTTATACTTACTTTGGCTAAGAATGAGACCTTTTAAATGCTCTGTGTAGATAAACTCTCTATTTCATGTAGAAGGTGATTCAAACAAATGACTTGCTCCCAATGATTGAAAGGTAGCAGAATATGAAGGAAACCATCACGTTGTATGCTTTCATGTAAAGACTGACTATTGACAACAGTGTATCCTACAGAGAAGAACAGTTTGAAATCAGTGTTGAATTAAGTTGTGTTTTCCTGCTAGTTGGCTGTGCAAACACCTTACACATGTTCACAACCAACAAAAAGCTGAGGAATATGAAGGAAAACATGGTTATTTAGAACTCTGTGAATACTTTCTAAAATGACATCTTTTGTCTTTTTATACTTACTTTGGCTAAGAATGAGACCTTTTAAAAGCTCTGTGTAGATAAACTCTCTATTTCATGTAGAAGGTGATTCAAACAAATGACTTGCTCCCAATGATTGAAAGGTAGCAGAAAAGCAAGGAATACATCACGTTGTGTGGTTTCATGTAAAGACTGACTATTGACAACAGTGTATGTTACAGAGAAGAACAGTTTGAAATCAGTGTTGAATTAAGTTGTGTTTCCCTACTAGTTGGCTGTGCAAACACCTTACACATGTTCACAACCAACAAAAAGCTGAGGAATATGAAGGAAAACATGGTTATTTAGAACTCTATGGGAATACTTTCTAAAATGACATCTTTTGTCTTTTTATACTTACTTTGGCTAAGAATGAGACCTTTTAAAAGCTCTGTGTAGATAAACTCTCTATTTCATGTAGAAAAGGTAATTCAAACAAATGACTTGCTCCCAATGATTGAAAGGTAGCAGAAAAGCAAGAATACATCACGTTGTGTGGTTTCATGTAGACTGACTATTGACAACAGTGTATCCTACAGAGAAGAACAGTTTGAAATCAGTGTTAAGATTA
>NW_024402399.1:0-6000 GCF_016859285.1 Xiphias gladius
AAATTTATTAAAAAGGAAAAACAGAGATTACATATTGACATAAGTATTCAGACCCTTTACTATGACACCTGAAATTTATCTCCTATTTCTCCTGATCATCTTTGAGATGTTTCTATACCTTGATTGGAGTCCACCTGTGGTGGCGCACACCTGTCTATATAAGGTCTCCCAGTTGACAGCTGCATATCAGAGCAAAAACCAAGCCATGAGGTCTAAGGAACTGCCTGCAGAGCTCAGAAAAAGGATTGTGTCGAGGCATAGATGTGGGGAAGGCTACAAAAACATTTATGCTGCATGGGAAGTTTGCAAGAGCACAGTGGCCACCATAATTCTGAAAATGTAAGAAGTTTGGAACAACCAGGCCTCTTCCTAGACCTGGCCAAACTGAGCAATGGGGGAAAAGGGCCTTGGTAAGAGACGTGACCGAGAATCCGATGGTCACTCTGGCTGACCTCCAGAGATCCTGCGTGGAGATGGGAGAAACTTCCAATGTTGACCAATGTTGAAAAGGCATTGTTAAATATGTATGTCTGTCAAGCAGTTGTAGTCAACAATGAGAACTTACAGGTAAAACCTTAGGAATCTGCTGAGGAATGCGCAGGTGTTTAGTTTCTGCTTCTGCTGCTGCTTTTAGTGGTCCCATGTCCTCCTTGAGGTTTCCAAGCTTTTCATTTGTAACATCCACTTTCTCTACCAACTTAGACATGGTTTTGTGCATGCCCGACAATGCTCTGAAATACAGTTTCAGTTTGGATTTTAAAGTGATGTAATATGAAAAATCCAACAAAATTTCACAAAAACATTACAGTTTTCAAAGAAAATGTAGCCTATTTTTGCCCAGACCCACCTTCATGATCAATTGACTGTGTGGTCATGTACAGAGTGAGAGGAGCACACAGACATGTTTTTTTTTTTTTTTTTTTTTTTCAAAACTAATTAGGCTATCCAAAAATGGCATTTTTTCGCATGTGGCTGACACTAGTCGTATTCAAGGAGACTTTTTGAGAAATAAATGTTTTTATGGAATTTGAATTTTTTCATTTCATTTTTCCCCATGTATATACAAATATGTTTAACCTCAACTCATAAGTCTTAATAAGAATAGGTTTTAGAAAGGGTTTCTGGAACCCTGCAACCATGTTGATAGGAAATTATATGCTTCAGCAATGCCATGAATATAGTAAGACAATAATTTTTGTGTATTAATGTGTGTCTGTGTCGTTTGCATCGGTGAGTTCTCTAGTGTATGAGTTTTCTTTTACATCTGTGCGATGCGAATTGAGTGGTTTATTAGCTAGTCTTGTTACCCACCCAGCTAACACTAGCTAGCTAGCTAAGTTTGATATCAATTGCTAAAAAACATGAACTGTTAAATTAATTACAAACCAGTTACTAGCCTGTTTAATTTCATTTTTTAATTTTTTATTTATTTTTTATTTTCAGGCAATACACTAACTCATATTTATATGACTAAACTTTTGTTTTTGGCAGACTTTCTGTGCAAAATAATAATTTAAAAAAATCACTTACCACCTAAGTGGTAAATGAATTACCACTTAGGTCCTCTGGGGAGTTGCATCATTATGTGGACTGTGGTCAGGTAACCTTTAGTGAGCCACCAACATTAAGACATTACACAATGTAAATTAACTTACTTAACGTAATTTATGTGGACACTTATAAATATTTCAATTTTACAGGTTTTTATCAAAGATGTTTTTTTTAACCACAATTTCAAAATGTAAGAAGAACTAATGAAAACCAATGTTAACTTAACAGCTGCATAGTGGGACTAATGTCATTTTTCTTATCTTTTGCAAAAAGACATCATGCCTATGCCTCGAAAAGATGGCGGTAAAGGTAATTCCAGGTATTTATGGTGTGAAAATTACTGTAGCGGGGATTATTGCTGGCGCACATTACCCTTAAGAGCATATTAATCCCTATTTGAAACCTCTTGTTAATGACCTAAATGACCTATGGAAAGGGGTTTACCTATCAGACTCTTCTGCTTTAGTAAAGTAACTATATAGAGCTGCTTTACTGTGTTTGTCAGGTGATATTCCGGCATCTCGCAAGACTGGAAGATTTCTAGGCCACATGGCAAAAATGGGATGCTACATGTGCCTAGAGGAATTTCCAAGAACAACTGATAACAAGGTTGGCTATTCAGGTTTTCAGTGTGATCAGTGGCTCCCTCAGTCAAAAGAAAACCATGTAATGTCAGCCAGGAAGGCAAAAAGAGCTAAATCAAAGGCAGAACAGTTTCACTTCATGAATTGCTTTATTTTGATCCAGTTTGAATGCATGTTATTGACTCCATGCATAGTATCTTAGAAGGCACAGCTAAAAGATGTGCCATTTAAAATGCAGATATGGAAAAAAGCAGGTGTTCTACATTGCCAGTTCTTCCAAATTCTGCAGTCTAGAGTAGACTCACTGAAGGTCCCAAGGACCTTGATCCCAGATTCCAGCAAATACTGAGTCAGTATTTGAGGGTATCACTGCATCCCTGTGGAGTATTCGGGTATGTACTTATTCCTTGTATGCCCATAAAGGTCTGTTGAATGATAAAGATTATAACATCTGTAGGTTTCCTTGTTTCTGATTCAAGAACACTCTTTTCTAGACAGAAAGTCAGTTGGATGATGCAGACAGACGTCTCAAAATTGGAATGGAAAAGAATGGTGCACCATGAACATGCATCGTCATTTGCCCGTAAAATCTTGTATCATAGACTATGGTCCTGTTGATGGAATTTGGTGCTTTTCTTCTGAGTTGTCAAATGGGGCTTTAGGTGACTACCATAGAAATAACCAACATGCTGAACTCAAGGTGAAGTACACATGGTTGCTAGATTGGCAGATGTCTCAGAAATATATATGATTGCCAAGGTAACTTGAAGAACATTTTACTTCTGTTACCTAGTTCTTTGAAAGGATACCATCACAACAAAGCTACATATTACACAAGTTGAATAGGCTTGTAATGCTGTCAGACAGTGATGATGTTAAGCAGGATTTCGCAAATGATAGCACATTAGAGACTCTGCTTCAGCCTCTAAAACACAGTTTAACAGTTATTCCCTAAGGGCTGAACTATTATCTTTAGATGACTATACAGCCGATACCAACTCATGTATATATGCAAAATGGTTTTGTAATGACGAAAAAACTGGAGAACCTGCTATTGGTCCAACAGATGAAGCTAGACCAGCTTTAATTTCAAGAATACCGTAGGTTATTGTCTTTTTGAAAAATATTGTAAAAAGTCTGCTTGTCAATAATTTACCAGTTAGACATCAGCATCAATTTACGTCATCATAAACTGAACCAACAAACAAGCACCACTTACCAGCTAATCTGACTATTACAGGACGAGACGATCCTCAGTGAATTACAGAATCCACTAATCAGTTTTTCTGTTTGAGGATCAAACTGAGAAGCTTTGTTTACTGAGACTAAGGGTGCTAAATAGGTGGCTAACAGCTGGCTTTAAAAAGCCCGCTCAGGAGTTCAACCTTTTATACATGCATTCTACCAAAATATTCTTACATTACCACCTAACTAATATGCCAACTGCAAAGTTCCCAGCTTGAGATCTCCCATGTATCTCATTGTCTCACCTCCTCCTCACCACCATAAAGTATATTTAATACTTGCCTATTATTAATCCTCTCATGTCCAAAGCTGTAGCCTGGTACCAAACCTCCTACCAGCCAGCAAAACCGTTGGCAATGATAGCTTACTTGCGCCTCACCTTGGGTAGTGATACCAAACTAGATTAGTCTAATGTTAGATAGCCAAAAGGTTTTATATTTTATCAGTCTAGAAGTCCTACAAACAGTGATAACACCCGAGGCAAATTTCATGATCAATCCACCTTTTTTTTCTGATCATGTCATACATTGACAGCAAAGTTACCATAATTTCCATAAAACCAAGGTCTAGGCCACTAGCTGAGCTGATAAATCAAATCCAAACCACTCCTTCCTTCTCCAATTTTCACATTGTTTAAGCAATGTGTAGCCTTCACATGCAAGAAAAAATGCATGGAAACAGTTTATTTAGAAGTACATTTTAGTTTTTTAAGAGAGAAGAATGTGGGTTTAGCCCCTGATGGTTAATAGCCAAGCCAACATCATTTGTGGTCATGTCAGAAATTAGTTCTGAAAAGTTTGAAATTGCAAATTATTGCAATATTAGTTACTTAGCGTATTGAGCTAATTAACTAATATTAATATTTTTTTCTAAACACACGGAACAAGATGGAGTCAACTAATATGCAACAAACTAAGCCATTACAAGTTGTAACTTGCAAATCTCCTGAATCCAATGAAAAACATGCTCAATAGGTATCACACAGAGATAGAAAATCTTGAAGTCCACATAGTACAAATATCTACCTATGAAATAAAACCACTGCATGTAATATTACAGCCAGTACAAAGTATGAAAAATTAGCAACTTTCAAAAAATTATTAAATGGAATAATATAAAATCTTTAATTATATATATATATATATATATATATATATATATATATAAACACACACACACACACACACACATACACGTATATATAATGAATATTAGCTATTTCCCATCAAAAAGTATAAAGGAAATTAAAATAATCCTTCTTGGGAAAATATACACTCAAAATATCTTAATATGTGGGGTTTTCAGCTCTGAAGAAATTTTTGGCACAATCTGTGGCACTCAACTATTAGATCTGATACATCTATATTAATCCAAATTTACTTGCAATTTACTTACAAGAAAATGAAAATCAGTGGAGTTATAATTTTTAAAGATTTAAATGAAAGTTTCTTAGTTCATCTCTGATTTATTCAGAAGTATAGTGTTGTGCTCACTGATGCCTGTTGCCTGACTGATGAAGCTGCATGTGTTGCTGTGAGGCCAGAAAGAACATTTAAATCAGCATAAGCCAAAACAGAATTTTGAAAATTTTGCAAATTTATTAAAAAGGAAAAACAGAGATTACATATTGACATAAGTATTCAGACCCTTTACTATGACACCTGAAATTTATCTCCTATTTCTCCTGATCATCTTTGAGATGTTTCTATACCTTGATTGGAGTCCACCTGTGGTGGCGCACACCTGTCTATATAAGGTCTCCCAGTTGACAGCTGCATATCAGAGCAAAAACCAAGCCATGAGGTCTAAGGAACTGCCTGCAGAGCTCAGAAAAAGGATTGTGTCGAGGCATAGATGTGGGGAAGGCTACAAAAACATTTATGCTGCATGGGAAGTTTGCAAGAGCACAGTGGCCACCATAATTCTGAAAATGTAAGAAGTTTGGAACAACCAGGCCTCTTCCTAGACCTGGCCAAACTGAGCAATGGGGGAAAAGGGCCTTGGTAAGAGACGTGACCGAGAATCCGATGGTCACTCTGGCTGACCTCCAGAGATCCTGCGTGGAGATGGGAGAAACTTCCAATGTTGACCAATGTTGAAAAGGCATTGTTAAATATGTATGTCTGTCAAGCAGTTGTAGTCAACAATGAGAACTTACAGGTAAAACCTTAGGAATCTGCTGAGGAATGCGCAGGTGTTTAGTTTCTGCTTCTGCTGCTGCTTTTAGTGGTCCCATGTCCTCCTTGAGGTTTCCAAGCTTTTCATTTGTAACATCCACTTTCTCTACCAACTTAGACATGGTTTTGTGCATGCCCGACAATGCTCTGAAATACAGTTTCAGTTTGGATTTTAAAGTGATGTAATATGAAAAATCCAACAAAATTTCACAAAAACATTACAGTTTTCAAAGAAAATGTAGCCTATTTTTGCCCAGACCCACCTTCATGATCAATTGACTGTGTGGTCATGTACAGAGTGAGAGGAGCACACAGACATGTTTTTTTTTTTTTTTTTTTTTTTCAAAACTAATTTGGCTAACCAAAAAAGGCATTTTTTGGCATGTGGGAGACACGAGTCGTATTGCAGGGGACTTATTGAGAAATAAATGTTTTTATGGAAT
>NW_024402400.1:0-2000 GCF_016859285.1 Xiphias gladius
AATTAATAAGGTTTTGGTATTTTTCATTAGGCAGTACAGCTTGTGTACAGTGAGTACAGTTTTTGTTATTTTCATACTGATGATGAGGTGACAGAGCTGAGATCAGCACCTTAGCGCGGACGTTCTCAAAGGAGGCAGGGCTCACCAGAGAGAAGCATATCAGGAACACATCCTGTACAGAGAGAGGATGGAGAATTACATAGTCAAGCAGAACCATTACACTGACAGGCTCCATGATGTAAATAGAGTTAAAAACTAAAATTTACTTTATATTGATGTTGTAGAGCATTTTAGACATTTTCATGGTTAGTGATGCACCTGCATCTTGAACTACAAAATTAGAACCCATATTTTCCAAGTAAAATGTAATCCAGTGCTGGTTGTCCTGTGAAAGCAGGCTTATTGACAAGCAGAGTAGGTGCAAACACAATCAGTGCTTTAAACAGTAAAAATACACAGGTGACACCAGAGTACTAAAACAAGCAATCTTACTTTTCTGGAAGCATTTTTAAACATGAATCAATGATATTTTAACACTTATATGATATGTGCATGCAAAAATGTATGCTTGTGAGATACAAAAGAGCATTTGTAATTCTCAGTTTAGTTCAGGAGACATTTGTTTATGACTGCATTCTGTACTTGTGACCCAGCTAATTTATACATAAGATACAAAATATATTTGCAAATGATATTGTATTCATGTGAGGTTTGTATTATTTATTTGAACTTTTATGGATCAAAAATAACCCCACACAAAATTCAGATGAGCTTAAAAAATGGTAGAAGAAAGCAAAAAATAAAAGACTCTTGGTCTTGATCTGTTACAAACATGGAAGTGTGCGTGTGTGTGTGTGCTACCGTCTGAGGGTAAGACAGGGGGCGGAGCCTATCATAGTCCTCCTGCCCTGCTGTATCCCAAAGGCCCAGGTTTACTGGCTTACCATCCACCATCACATTTGCTGAGTAGTTGTCAAAGCTTAGAGAGACACAATACAAAGCAATCCTGTATATAGTTTCTCCTGAGGTGCAAATTTTACTGTTTACACATATTAGGTTTCTGCATTAGCGTAGTGTAAGGTGCAGCTGTACTCACACAGTGGGGATGTACTCTCCAGGGAAGGCATTTGTGGTGTAGCTGATGAGCAGACATGTCTTACCCACCGCACTGCAAAAAACAGAGAATAATTACACACAGAAATACATACAGGGTCATTACAACTGAATCACAAGTGATGCAGCAGTTATCCATTGATTTTGTAAAGTTGATTGCAATGTCGCAACTGTCACAAACTATTGAAGTTCAGGGTTTTATACACAATAAGAGGAGTGAAAAGGCTTACGGGATGGTGAGGCAGGCGAAGGTCAGAGACACCAGACCAAAAAATAAACAAGTCCAGTAAGGCAGAGGCAAGAAGCCAAAATCCAGAAAACAGACAAAAGGGTCCAGGGCAAGAAGCACACAGTAACTAAACTAACGTTCTGGAAACTGAAAGTTGGAAAGACAAGGCTATACTATATATGCACAGAGGACTAACTGACCAATGAGAAACAGGTAACACAGAAGAGTGGTGGTAAAAAAACACAATGCAGGAGGTAAAACACAAAAGACACATAAGGAAAGTAATTTCAAATAAAACAGGAAATAATAACAGAGTCTGGGCAGGAAGTCACACAGAGGGGCAGAGCATGACATGCAATGCAGCATACTGGGAATGGAATCCGTAAAACATCAAAGACGTGGAAGTCAAAAAATTAAATACCACAAAGATTTTGAATGGTGGCTGGGCCTGTATTTACCTCAGTTACAGAGAGAACCAGGCATTTTTCCAAATTCCCTCTGTTTTCTAAATATATTTGACTAAGGACCCTCTGTTTTTGCACCAACTGTTCATAAATCCATTACCAACCTCCTAGTAACTACTACCTAGTTTGAAACTACTGATTTAACAAATTGAGTTGCAACATTAAAACATAATAAATTTCCTTGCTAGTAAAAT
>NW_024402402.1:0-2500 GCF_016859285.1 Xiphias gladius
GTGTAAGGGGTAATGTGTAAAACTTTTGCTAGGAAACATCTGTAGCACTGTCCAATCAAGAGCAATCAGTTGTGTAAACAGGAAGTCACTCTACCATTACCGGCTAGCATAACTTCCAAATTAATGTAAATTTAGGGGTATTTGTTTTATTCGTGTCTGCATACATGGAAAAATATGTATTAATAAAATTTAGTCAAATTATATTATAATAAAATTTCATAATTTGAAGTATGCGTATTTGTTAGTTTTGTGAAATGTAATTTAAATTCTCTAATAGCAATATTTAGATATTTAGTATTTACTTTCAGGTCAGGTACTCTGACCTTATTCCATAATATCTCTTTTACTCCTCACTCTGAAGGGGTCAGAGATTAGCTTAGCTAGATAACAACAAAACAGTTACGCCTGGCAATAACTCGGTGTAAATATTTACTTTGTAAAGTGCAACCTTTTTAATTTAGTCATACATAAAACTTCACTTAGTACACACTTAGACATGTTTACTAGACATTAGAATTGGTTCAAAAGTTCAACTAACTATATATAACAAACTATAAGTTCAAAAGTTTGAACTTATACTTGGTGCACCCAGCTCCTGATGTACTGTTTTAATTAGCTGCTGTTGATGAAAACAACACTTCCTACAGGTTTACCTGTTGTCTTGATGAATTCATAATGTACATTTCCACAGCACTAATTCCTTCAGTGTAACAATCAGTCATGTCACACTCACCAGCCTGTTTCAGATTCTCTTCTGTTATAAATACTGTTTTCATTCACTGATTTTTTTTCAGTGTCTTCCAGTTTTCCTGCTTTTCAATTCACTATTAAGCTACTGTCATTGAAACTCAACACTGTCTGCACGTTTCACATTAAAAGTTTTAAAAATGCTCAAAGAACATAATCGTTCCATTTTCCAGACAGGCCTTTAACGGGAAAAATCCACAGGAAATCATGAGTTTCATTAATTCACGATTTTAATTAACTAATTAACTAATTAATTAAATTAAAAGAGGCAAATGGATGCAGTTGCAAACTAATAGCAAATTATCTAGTGAATTATATAGTGAATCTGTTTTTTTGGTTTTTTTTGGTCCATCCCCATATCAAGCTACACACACAGGGGCCCAGAAGATAGAAAAAAGAGGCAAGTCCAAGGAAGACAGAGACAGAAAAAAAGAAGAGTGCTCTCTGTTGATAATGACAGGCTAAGATTTGGCATATGCAGATAAAGCGAGACAAGTTTATCTCTGTGAAAGCTTTCAAACACAAAGGAAATTGAAACTGCTTCACATAAGGATTAAAATATCATGAGGATGACATTTAAAAGACAAAGAAAATGGATGAAAGTTTAATACTGGTTATTTTTCAGAAAAAAATGTCTATTTTCCTGTGTTTGTCATAACTGACTCTGTCAGTGATGTATGCCAGGATTGCTGTATCATAACAAATTGTGGCCTATTTGACAACTTGACAATGTCTGGTTTACATGAACTGATGAAGTTTGATGTCATACTTGGAATAAAACATGGCAAGATGCTGCTATAGCTCAGTACAGTAGATGAAGGTGTGGTGCGAATGTAAGAAGTTCCACCTTCTGATAAGGCTCTCATTATATTTCAACTAATTGCTTTGATAATGGTGAATAATGCATTTACTAACACTTTATAGATCGGTTAAAAGCCATAAATAAGAACAAATTTTATTGTGGGCTTATTAGAAAGTGAGAAACATATGACCCTTTACAACAACTTTATAAACATTTGTAACATTTGTATTTTTATATAGTTTATTAGAAGACCCACAGCGTTTTATCAATGCTTTAACAACATTTAGAAGTTGACCTATAGCTAAAAAGACAAAGCAGGTGATGAGGTTTTTTTTTTTTTTTTTGCAACTTTGCAACATAAAATTTATTATTAATGTCTTATAGGTGATCTATAAAGCATCAGTACAATATTTTACCAATTATAAAGTCATTATGTGTAACAATGTCTTATTATTCAGTGGTACCAAATTGTCTGGTCATTTTGGACTTTAAATGTACATGCTTTCTTAATAACTCTTAATTTGAATCTTGATAGCCTGCCTGCATCAGAGCACTTTTGTCCCTTTATGGTTCCCTAATGAATCAGATTCCTCCTTTTTCACAGAAGACAATTTCACTTGTCAGAACAGATATTATGTTATTAGCTACACGTGTGTTTGACAGTATGGGGGGGTGATAGAATGGATTCACATAAGAATCTCAATCGTTATCTTCTATGATTTTGAATTGATTCACCAATGCCAAAAATTGATTTTTGTAATAACCTTAGTTAACAGCATTATGTTAACAGAACGAAAAAGGCAGAGCTTAGCCGCGAAGGCACAGTGCGGCAGTCAGAAAGTGTACAGTGTGTACATAGTAGAATAATCTTGTAGTTCATCTTCAATAAAGGCCAGCGTTTGCGACTTCATAATTAGCTTAGCAAGACAAAGGTGAAGGATTTTGTCAACG
>NW_024402403.1:0-2000 GCF_016859285.1 Xiphias gladius
ATGGATGGGAGCCATATCCTGTCAATCAGATGTGAAATAAAAATTTTAAAATTAAACTGAAATTAAAAGAAGATTACCCCACATAACATTATGTTAAATATTATTCAGAGAGAAGATAAAGGTTCTTGTGTGCTCAGTTAAAGCTACAAAATGCAAGTTCTAGAAATCAAGCTAGCATTAGCATGAGACTCAAAAACAAACTATTCCGCTCCTCCCTCCCTCTCTCCCTGCTCCGTTACTCTCCACCCGGCCCTTCAGCCACATCCTCATCACATTCGATGTTACAGCTAATGCAGGAATTAGGAGCCTGCTAGCCTGTGAGTCAGCCACATCAAAGTCTTCCAGCAGCTAAGCCTCAGTGTGAGAGGAGTAGTAGACCAGAAGCATGTTCAAGATATTGATCCCACCCTTGACTTTGGCCTCCTCTGATTGGTAAAAGGCTTACTTAAAAACTTTAGAAGGAAATATCTCTGCACTGCTGCAAGCAGTGATGCACAGATCAGGGTTTTTTAGTACCCGCATTATTGACAGTCGGGCCATAAGTGGACCTGCACCCTCTGGTGCCTGCATGTGTGATATTTGCCTGGACTGCAACAGCAGGGCCAGCCCTATAAATGTAAATGTGAGTTTGTGAGTGAGTGAGTGAGTGAGTGAGTGAGTGAGTGATACAATTACACCATTGGTCAGCTGAATGCTGCGTGACTGACTCCAGAAGTTACACAACTGGTCTGCCAGCTGAGTGTTGGCGTTTCCCCACTGGCCATTGCTCTTTCAAAATGAATTGGTGCAAACAGTTTTCATTGCATCATCAGGGGGGTGTTTACAGGCAGTGTTGCCAGCTTAGCGCCTTTGTCACTAGATTTACCGACTTTTCAAACCCCTTTAGTGACTTTTCTTCATAGAAGCACTTAGCAACCAATCTACCCACTTTTTGGACAAACCTTAATAACTTTCGATAGAAGAGAGTCACCTGTGTTGCCCGGCGAGCGCGAAGTCAGACTTTCCCTCCACAGGCACACCTGTCTGTTATCCTCATTAAATAGACCACATGGCGGCTGAATGAGTTTCTTACTTTCTCTCAGATTGATCATTTAACAAGTAAATATATCCAAAATCATAGCACAGCTGTTGTTTTTAACTTATTTGTATGGGGTTTTTGTCAGACGATGTTGCGGTTATAAGATCAGGATTTTAGCAGTGCAGAGCAGCATGTTAGAAATGGCTTGGAAGTGACTACCGGTTATCATGTCGTCTTAATGGGCTGAGTTTATGTCACTATTTTTATACTTGTTCCACTGATTGACAACAGAAGCAGAAAAACTTGTAAATGAGAACAGCTTATTGGGAATTCAGCTGTATTAAATTTCTTTGAATTATATGTGAACATGGAGAGTAGGAGAGAAGCAAACAGATAAAAGGCAGTCCAGCCATATTCTAGGTGTTTACCTATACTTTTTCAAAAAACCTTATGGAAAAAAGGACACAATATTATGTATCCTTGACAGCACGACGTTTGTTACGTTAATTGGACCGGTAACTCATGATTTGTTATGTTGTCATCTTAGTTGTTGCTGTCTAGTGTTTGTAAGCGCAAGCAGGCTGTTAGTTTAGTTTCAATCAATCTATATATCAAAAAGTATCTGATTAAAATGTCCTGGTAGTATCAATTCAGATCAGAGATTTCCAGTTGAGCTGCATGGTAATAAACAATAAATGCCATAATCTCAGATAGGATATTGTTAGATTATATGACAAATGAATTTCATAACATTTCTAGCAAGTTTTTATTGGGGTCCAACCAGCGCGCATAAAAAAACATAATTTTGCTGAAGAACATAAAGGCTGAAAACAGGTCAATTTTTAGTCAAAGAAAAAATGCCTATTAATAAAACTGAAAGATTTGAAATAGACCAGCAGCTCTACTGTTAAGGTTGCTGTTAGGCCTCAGCTCAAAGACACTCGACAGCTTGTCCAAATCCTATTGGCCTGGATTACCCCAA
>NW_024402406.1:0-3000 GCF_016859285.1 Xiphias gladius
GATGAACTGACGTTAAAAATGGTAAGTATATTAGTTTTGCGTATATAATCTGACAGTTCAGGAAAGAAGTTTATTCGCTTTCTTGACAAAAGGTAGATGGTTGCCTGGCAACCTCATGGCCAGGCTAAGACTTACTGGTCACGTTACTGGTCACCAAGAAATAGTTCCAACATGTAACTCCCCATAAAACCATAACTTGTCATTTTGTCATTTCTGTTTGTGTACAAAGTAAACAACAAACATTGTATTAAGTAGTGAGTGGTGTATTTGTGAACTTTGGAAAGAGCAAGGCTAACTGTTTCCCCACTGCTTCCAGGCTTTATGCTAAACTAAACTAACCAGATCCTACCTCCAACTCTGTACTTAACGCAGAGATGAGACTGATCTTCAGCTGAACATTTCAATCTCAGGAAAAAACTAAACAAACACATTTTCCAAAATGATTAACTGTTTCTTTAAGTCAATCTATTGTAGAGGAAGAGAATTGACCCACCCCTCTACATGAAGCCACATGTTGTACTGATCACAAAGGTCCTTCAGACGACCCAACTTGTCTGTATGGCCTGCCCCCGGGGTGCCTGGGAAGAAAAAACACATACAAGTTAAAGCACTGAATTCCAAATTAAAATATTTAAACTACAGAAAAAATTCTCATAAGCGGCTCATCTACTCTTAAATTAATATTAATTTTAACTCCTGTACTGTACCAAATGCATACAGAGTGAAAAGTGCAATGTTTGGACTGTGATTGTTCTTCACCTGCGCTGGCAATCAACAGCAAAGGAAGCTTCCCAGCTTCTATGTCCTCTTGGATTATTTTGTCCAACAAGGCAACATCCTGACAGTGACAAACATGGTATAAGCAAATGTCATTTTAATTATTAAGTAGCTGATAGTTGTGTCTCTTTTTTGTTGTATTCTCCTACCATTTGGTGTTGGGATCCAAAGATGGTGTTGCATGGGACTGTGCACAAACTGGAGAGAGGCAGACCAAGCTATTGACACAGAGAGACACAGAGAGATACATGTAATACTGTGGCCATATATGTACAGTTAAGTCCAGTTAATTATTTGGCAATATTTTTATAATTTTGCCTCCGTACACCACCACAATGGATTTGAAACGAAGGCATCAGGATGTGATAGAAGTGTAGGCTTTCAGCTTTAATTCAAGGGTTTTAGCAAAAATATTGCATTAAAGAATTAGGAATGACAGCAGTTTTTATACAGTCCATCATTTTCATAGGCTGAAAAGTAGTTGGACAATAGACTGACAATCATTCATATGGCCAGGTGTGGCCTGTTGCTCGTTACTTCATGATAAATTAAGCAGATAAATATCTGGAGTTGATTCCAAGTGTTAAATTTCCTATGAACAGCCATTTGGTAGCTGTTCATGGGAACTCTCAATATGCGGTCCAAAGATGTGTCGATCTAAATGAAGGAGGCCATCATTAGGCTGAAGAAACAAAAACTTCTCCGATAGATGGCGGAAACTTTCAACAATTTGGCACATTCTTAAAAACAAGGGATGTACTGGCAAACTCAGCAAGACCAAAAGGCCTGGATGACCACGGAAGACAACTGAAGTGGATGATTGCAGAATTCTTTCCTTGGTGAAGAAAAACCCCTTCACAACATCCAGCCAGGTCAAGAACATGCTTGAAAAGGTAGGCATATCATTGTCAAAGTCTACAATCAAGAGATGCCTTCCCGAATGTAAATACATTGGGTTTACCGAAGGTGCAAACCAATGGTAACACTCAGGAACAGAAAGGACAAATTAGACTTTTCCAGAAAACATCTAAAAAAGCCTACCCAGTTCTGGACCAACATTATTTGGACAGATGAAACCAAGATCAGAATGATGGGAAGAGAAGAGTGTGGAGAAGGAAAGGATTGGTTCATGATCAAAACCATACCACACACATCATCTGTCAAACGTGGTGGAGGCAGTATTATGGCATGGGCTTGTATGGCTGCAAAAGGAACTGGATCATTGGTGTTTATTGATGATGTGACTGCTGATAGAAGTAACAGGATGAATTCTAAAGTGTATAGGGCTATACTATCTGCTCAGATTCAGCAAAATACTGCAAAACTGGTAAGACGGTGCATCACAGCACAGATACATAGCGACCCAAAACATACTGCAAAAGCCACCCAAGAGCTTTTTAAGGCAATGAAATGGAATATTCTTTAATGGCCAAGTCAGTCACCTGACCTCAAACCAATGGAGCCTTCTTTTCACTAAATGATGAAAGAACTGAGGGCAGAAAGACCCACAAACAAGCAGACACTGAAGGCACCTGCAGTAAATGCCTGGCAAAGCATCTCAAGGGAAGAAACTAAGTTTTTGGTGAGGTCCATGGGTACTTAAAAACTATTCAGTACCCTTCATGCTCCAAAAAGTATATTTTTTATATACCTTACTTTGTTGAAATTAACTGAGTAACTGCCTCCAGGGAAATAAGGAACGCTGGATGGTAACTATTCTTTTTAAATCCCCTTTATATAGGATGAGAATATTTCTAACTCACAGTTGTAGTAGAAGACTGGATCTGGGATTAATTTTTCTACAAAAGAAAGTGCTGTCAGTGGAGAAATATTCACTTCAAATTCACACATAGGGGCTTTAATCTTCCTGATTTTTGTGGTTTGTGTTAATGCGTTTAACACTTCCTACCTGGCTACACAAGTGCTGTCCCAGACCAGGCCGGCAAGACGCACTCTGGTAGATGACTGGCTGTTTTGAGCTGAGAACTGCATAGCCCTCAGAGGCATATTCTTCATAGCGGGCATTGATGACCAGCCGGCAAACTTTGACGAGGCCATCCCTATTATCCTCATGGAAGTAGGCTGAACCATTCTCATACCTGAGAGACCGAGTAGATTGGTGTGTATTAGAAAAGTCTAAAGACAATGTACTTAAAGAGAGTAAAAAGTGAAATTAACCAAGCTAAACCAATGTGTTGAGTTGCTGAGACTTATTAAAAAAAC
>NW_024402409.1:0-17068 GCF_016859285.1 Xiphias gladius
TTCAGTTGTATTGCTAACATGTGAGGTGTTTGCACAGCCAACTAGTAGGAAACACAACTTAATTCAACACTGATTTCAAACTGTTCTTCTCTGTAACATACACTGGTGTCAAGAGTCAGTCTTTACATTAAACTACATGTGATGTATTCCTTGCTTTTCTGCTACCTTTCAATCATTGTGAGCAAGTCATTTGTTTGAATCACCTTCTACATGAAATAGAGAGTTTATCTAACAGAGGGTTTAAAGGTCTCATTCTTAGCCAAAGTAAGTATAAATAGACAAAAGATGTCATTTTAGAAAGTATTCACATAGAGTTCTAAATAACCATGTTTTCCTTCATATTCCTCAGCTTTTTGTTGGTTGTGAACATGTGTGAGGTGTTTGCACAGCCAACTAGTAGGAAACACAACTTAATTCAACACTGATTTCAAACTGTTCTTCTCTGTAGGATACACTGGTGTCATGAGTCAGTCTTTACATGAAAGCACACAACGTGATGGTTTTCCTTCATATTCTGCTACCTTTCAATCATTGGAAGCAAGTCATTTGTTTGAATCTCCTTCTACATGAAATAGAGAGTTTATCTACACAGAGGTTTAAAAGGTCTCATTCTTAGCCAAAGTAAGTATAAATAGACAAAAGATGTCATTTTAGAAATATTCATAGTTTTCTAAATAACCATGTTTTCCTTCATATTCCTCAGCTTTTTGTTGGTTGTGAACATGTGTGAGGTGTTTGCACAGCCAACTAGTAGGGAAACACAACAATTCAACACTGATTTCAAACTGTTCTTCTCTGTAACATACACTGTTGTCAATAGTCAGTCTTTACATGAAAGCATACAACGTGATGTTTTCCTTCATATTCTGCTACCTTTCAATCATTGGGAGCAAGTCATTTGTTTGAATCACCTTCTACATGAAATAGAGAGTTTATCTACACAGAGAGCTTTTAAGGTCTCATTCTTAGCCAAAGTAAGTATAAAAAGACAAAAGATGTCATTTTAGAAAGTATTCACATAGAGTTCTAAATAACCACCATGTTTTCCTTCATATTCCTCAGCTTTTTGTTGGTTTGTGAACATGTGTGAGGTGTTTGCACAGCCAACTAGTGAGAAACACAACTTAATTCAAAACTGATTTCAAACTGTTCTTCAACTAGTAGGGAAACACAACAATTCAACACTGATTTCAAATCTGTAACATACACTGGTGTCAATAGTCAGTCTTTACATGAAACTACACAATGTGATGTATTCCTTGCTTTTCTGCTACCTTTCAATCATTGTGAGCAAGTCATTTGTTTGAATCACCTTCTACATGAAATAGAGAGTTTATCTACACAGAGGTTTAAAAGGTCTCATTCTTAGCCAAAGTAAGTATAAATAGACAAAAGATGTCATTTTAGAAAGTATTCACAGAGTTCTAAATAACCATGTTTTCCTTCATATTCCTCAGCTTTTTGTTGGTTGTGAACATGTGTGAGGTGTTTGCACAGCCAACTAGTAAGAAACACAACAATTCAACACTGATTTCAAACTGTTCTTCTCTGTAACATACACTGTTGTCAATAGTCAGTCTTTACATGAAAGCATACAACGTGATGTTTTTCCTTCATATTCTGCTACCTTTCAATCATTGGGGCAAGTCATTTGTTTGAATCACCTTCTACATGAAATAGAGAGTTTATCTACACAGAGCTTTTAAAAGGTCTCATTCTTAGCCAAAGTAAGTATAAAAAGACAAAAGATGTCATTTTAGAAAGTATTCACATAGAGTTCTAAATAACCATGTTTTCCTTCATATTCCTCAGCTTTTTGTTGGTTGTGAACATGTGTGAGGTGTTTGCACAGCCAACTAGTAAGAAACACAACTTAATTCAACACTGATTTCAAACTGTTCTTCTTTGAACATCACTGTTGTCAATAGTCAGTCTTTACATGAAAACTACACACAACGATGTATTCCTTGCTTTTCTGCTACCTTTCAATCATTGTGAGCAAGTCATTTGTTTGAATCACCTTCTACATGAGAGTTTATCTACACAGAGGTTTAAAGGTCTCATTCTTAGCCAAAGTAAGTATAAATAGACAAAAGATGTCATTTTAGAAAGTATTCACATAGAGTTCTAAATAACCATGTTTTCCTTCATATTCCTCAGCTTTTTGTTGGTTGTGAACATGTGTGAGGTGTTTGCACAGCCAACTAGTAGGGGAAACACAACAATTCAACTGATTTCAAACTGTTCTTCTCTGTAACATACACTGGTGTCAATAGTCAGTCTTTACATGAAAGCATACAACGTGATGTTTTCCTTCATATTCTGCTACCTTTCAATCATTTGGGAGCAAGTCATTTGTTTGAATCACCTTCTACATGAAATAGAGAGTTTATCTACACAGAGGTTTAAAAGGTCTCATTCTTAGCCAAAGTAAGTATAAATAGACAAAAGATGTCATTTTAGAAAGTATTCACATAGAGTTCTAAATAACCATGTTTTCCTTCATATTCCTCAGCTTTTTGTTGGTTGTGAACATGTTGAGAGTGTTTGCACAGCCAACTAGTAAGAAACACAACTTAATTCAACACTGATTTCAAACTGTTCTTCTCTGTAACATACACTGTTGTCAATAGTCAGTCTTTACATGAAACCACACAACGTGATGTATTCCTTCATTTTCTGCTACCTTTCAATCATTGGAGCAAGTCATTTGTTTGAATCACCTTCTACATGAAATAGAGTTTATCTACACAGAGCTTTAAAAAGGTCTCATTCTTAGCCAAAGTAAGTATAAATAGACAAAAGATGTCATTTTAGAAAGTATTCACATAGAGTTCTAAATAACCATGTTTTCCTTCATATTCCTCAGCTTTTTGTTGGTTGTGAACATGTGTGAGGTGTTTGCACAGCCAACTAGTAGGGAAACACAACTTAATTCAACACTGATTTCAAACTGTTCTTCTCTGTAACATACACTGTTGTCAATAGTCAGTCTTTACATGAAACCACACAACGTGATGTATTCCTTCATATTCTGCTACCTTTCAATCATTGGGAGCAAGTCATTTGTTTGAATCACCTTCTACATGAAATAGAGTTTATCTACACAGAGGTTTAAAAGGTCTCATTCTTAGCCAAAGTAAGTATAAATAGACAAAAGATGTCATTTTAGAAAGTATTCACATAGAGTTCTAAATAACCATGTTTTCCTTCATATTCCTCAGCTTTTTGTTGGTTGTGAACATGTGTGAGGTGTTTGCACAGCCAACTAGTAGAAACACAACTTAATTCAACACTGATTTCAAACTGTTCTTCTCTGTAACATACACTGTTGTCAATAGTCAGTCTTTACATGAAAGCATACAACGTGATGTATTCCTTCATATTCTGCTACCTTTCAATCATTGGGAGCAAGTCATTTGTTTGAATCACCTTCTACATGAAATAGAGAGTTTATCTACACAGAGCTTTTAAAGGTCTCATTCTTAGCCAAAGTAAGTATAAAGACAAAAGATGTCATTTTAGAAAGTATTCACATAGAGTTCTAAATAACCATGTTTTCCTTCATATTCCTCAGCTTTTTGTTGGTTGTGAACATGTGAGGTGTTTGCACAGCCAACTAGTAAGAAACACAACTTAATTCAACACTGATTTCAAACTGTTCTTCTTAACATACACTGGTGTCAATAGTCAGTCTTTACATGAAACCACACAAACGTGATGTATTCCTTCATATTCTGCTACCTTTCAATCATTGTGAAGCAAGTCATTTGTTTGAATCACCTTCTACATGAAATAGAGTTTATCTACACAGAGCGTTTAAAGGTCTCATTCTTAGCCAAAGTAAGTATAAATAGACAAAAGATGTCATTTTAGAAAGTTTTCACATAGAGTTCTAAATAACCATGTTTTCCTTCATATTCCTCAGCTTTTTTGTTGGTTGTGAACATGTGTGAGGTGTTTGCACAGCCAACTAGTAGAGAAACACAACTTAATTCAACACTGATTTCAAACTGTTCTTCTCTGTAACATACACTGTTGTCAATAGTCAGTCTTTACATGAAAGCATACAACGTGATGTATTCCTTCATATTCTGCTACCTTTCAATCATTGGGAGCAAGTCATTTGTTTGAATCACCTTCTACATGAAATAGAGTTTATCTACACAGAGCTTTTAAAGGTCTCATTCTTAGCCAAAGTAAGTATAAAAAGACAAAAGATGTCATTTTAGAAAGTATTCACATAGAGTTCTAAATAACCATGTTTTCCTTCATATTCCTCAGCTTTTTGTTGGTTGTGAACATGTGTGAGGTGTTTGCACAGCCAACTAGTAGGAAACACAACAATTCAATTCAACACTGATTTCAAACTGTTCTTCTCTGTAACATACACTGTTGTCAATAGTCAGTCTTTACATGAAACCACACAACGTGATGTATTCCTTCATATTCTGCTACCTTTCAATCATTGTAGAAGCAAGTCATTTGTTTGAATCACCTTCTACATGAAATAGAGAGTTTATCTACACAGAGGGTTTAAAGGTCTCATTCTTAGCCAAAGTAAGTATAAATAGACAAAAGATGTCATTTTAGAAAGTATTCACATAGAGTTCTAAATAACCATGTTTTCCTTCATATTCCTCAGCTTTTTGTTGGTTGTGAACATGTGTGAGGTGTTTGCACAGCCAACTAGTGGGGAAACACAACTTAATTCAACACTGATTTCAAACTGTTCTTCTCTGTAACATACACTGTTGTCAATAGTCAGTCTTTACATGAAAGCATACAACGTGATGTTTTCCTTCATATTCTGCTACCTTTCAATCATTGGGAGCAAGTCATTTGTTTGAATCACCTTCTACATGAAATAGAGAGTTTATCTACACAGAGGGTTTAAAGGTCTCATTCTTAGCCAAAGTAAGTATAAATAGACAAAAGATGTCATTTTAGAAAGTATTCACATAGAGTTCTAAATAACCATGTTTTCCTTCATATTCCTCAGCTTTTTGTTGGTTGTGAACATGTGTGAGGTGTTTGCACAGCCAACTAGCAGGAAAACACAACTTAATTCAACACTGATTTCAAACTGTTCTTTACAGCCAACTAGTAAGGAAACACAACTTAATTCAACACTGATTTCAAACTGTTCTTCTCTGTAACATACACGGTTGTCAATAGTCAGTCTTTACATGAAACCACACCACGTGATGTATTCCTTGCTTTTCTGCTACCTTTCAATCATTGGGAGCAAGTCATTTGTTTGAATCACCTTCTACATGAAATAGAGAGTTTATCTACACAGAGGGTTTTAAAAGGTCTCATTCTTAGCCAAAGTAAGTATAAATAGACAAAAGATGTCATTTTAGAAAGTATTAAAATAGAGTTCTAAATAACCATGTTTTCCTTCATATTCCTCAGCTTTTTGTTGGTTGTGAACATGTGTGAGTTGTTTGCACAGCCAACTAGTAGGGGAAACACAACTTAATTCAACACTGATTTCAAACTGTTCTTCTCTGTAACATACACTGTTGTCAATAGTCAGTCTTTACATGAAAGCATACAACGTGATGGTTTTCCTTCATATTCTGCTACCTTTCAATCATTGGGAGCAAGTCATTTGTTTGAATCACCTTCTACATGAAATAGAGAGTTTATCTACACAGAGGGTTTTTAAAGGTCTCATTCTTAGCCAAAGTAAGTATAAAATAGACAAAAGATGTCATTTTAGAAAGTATTCACATAGAGTTCTAAATAACCATGTTTTCCTTCATATTCCTCAGCTTTTTGTTGGTTGTGAACATGTGAGGTGTTTGCACAGCCAACTAGTAGGGCACAACAATTCAACACTGATTTCAAACTGTTCTTCTCTGTAACATACACTGTTGTCAATAGTCAGTCTTTACATGAAACCACACAACGTGATGTATTCCTTCATATTCTGCTACCTTTCAATCATTGTGGAAGCAAGTCATTTGTTTGAATCACCTTCTACATGAAATAGAGAGTTTATCTACACAGAGCTTTTAAAGGTCTCATTCTTAGCCAAAGTAAGTATAAATAGACAAAAGATGTCATTTTAGAAAGTATTCACATAGAGTTCTAAATAACCATGTTTTCCTTCATATTCCTCAGCTTTTTGTTGGTTGTGAACATGTGTGAGGTGTTTGCACAGCCAACTAGTAGGAAACACAACAATTCAACACTGATTTCAAACTGTTCTACTTAATTCAACACTGATTTCAAATCTCTGTAACATACACTGGTGTCAATAGTCAGTCTTTACATGAAAACTACACAACGTGATGTATTCCTTGCATATTCTGCTACCTTTCAATCATTGGAGCAAGTCATTTGTTTGAATCACCTTCTACATGAAATAGAGTTTATCTACACAGAGGGTTTAAAAAGGTCTCATTCTTAGCCAAAGTAAGTATAAATAGACAAAAGATGTCATTTTAGAAAGTATTCACATAGAGTTCTAAATAACCATGTTTTCCTTCATATTCCTCAGCTTTTTGTTGGTTGTGAACATGTGTGAGGTGTTTGCACAGCCAACTAGTAGGGAAACACAACTTAATTCAACACTGATTTCAAACTGTTCTTCTCTGTAGGATACACTGGTTGTCAGTCAGTCAGTCTTTACATGAAAGCATACAACGTGATGGTTTTCTTCATATTCTGCTACCTTTCAATCATTGGGAGCAAGTCATTTGTTTGAATCACCTTCTACATGAAATAGAGAGTTTATCTACACAGAGGGTTTAAAAGGTCTCATTCTTAGCCAAAGTAAGTATAAATAGACAAAAGATGTCATTTTAGAAAGTATTCACATAGAGTTCTAAATAACCATGTTTTCCTTCATATTCCTCAGCTTTTTGTTGGTTGTGAACATGTGTGAGGTGTTTGCACAGCCAACTAGTAGGAAACACAACTTAATTCAACACTGATTTCAAACTGTTCTTCTCTGTAACATACACTGTTGTCAATAGTCAGTCTTTACATGAAAGCATACAACGTGATGTTTTCCTTCATATTCTGCTACCTTTCAATCATTGGGAGCAAGTCATTTGTTTGAATCACCTTCTACATGAAATAGAGAGTTTATCTACACAGAGCTTTTAAAAGGTCTCATTCTTAGCCAAAGTAAGTATAAAAGACAAAAGATGTCATTTTAGAAAGTATTCACATAGAGTTCTAAATAACCATGTTTTCCTTCATATTCCTCAGCTTTTTGTTGGTTGTGAACATGTGTTTGCACAGCCAACTACTGATTTCAAACTGTTCTTTGAACATGTGTAGGTGTTTGCACAGCCAACTAGTAGGGAAACACAACTTAATTCAACACTGATTTCAAACTGTTCTTCTCTGTAACATACACTGTTGTCAATAGTCAGTCTTTACATGAAACCACACACAACGTGATGTATTCTTCATTTTCTGCTACCTTTCAATCATTGTGAGCAAGTCATTTGTTTGAATCACCTTCTACATGAAATAGAGTTTATCTACACAGAGGCTTTAAAGGTCTCATTCTTAGCCAAAGTAAGTATAAATAGACAAAAGATGTCATTTTAGAAAGTATTCACATAGAGTTCTAAATAACCATGTTTTCCTTCATATTCCTCAGCTTTTTGTTGGTTGTGAACATGTGAGGTGTTTGCACAGCCAACTAGTAGGAAACACAACTTAATTCAACACTGATTTCAAACTGTTCTTCTCTGTAACATACACTGGTGTCAATAGTCAGTCTTTACATGAAACCACACAACGTGATGTATTCCTTCATATTCTGCTACCTTTCAATCATTGGTGAGCAAGTCATTTGTTTGAATCACCTTCTACATGAAATAGAGAGTTTATCTACACAGAGCGTTTAAAAGGTCTCATTCTTAGCCAAAGTAAGTATAAATAGACACAAAAGATGTCATTTTAGAAAGTATTCACATAGAGTTCTAAATAACCATGTTTTCCTTCATATTCCTCAGCTTTTTGTTGGTTGTGAACATGTGTGAGGTGTTTGCACAAACTAGTAGGAAACACAACAATTCAACACTGATTTCAAACTGTTCTTCTCTGTAACATACACTGTTGTCAATAGTCAGTCTTTACATGAAACCACACAACGTGATGTATTCCTTCATATTCTGCTACCTTTCAATCATTGGGAGCAAGTCATTTGTTTGAATCACCTTCTACATGAAATAGAGAGTTTATCTACACAGAGCTTTAAAAGGTCTCATTCTTAGCCAAAGTAAGTATAAATAGACAAAAGATGTCATTTTAGAAAGTATTCACATAGAGTTCTAAATAACCATGTTTTCCTTCATATTCCTCAGCTTTCTGTTGTTGGTTGTGAACATGTGTGAGGTGTTTGCACAGCCAACTAGTGAGAAACACAACAATTCAACACTGATTTCAAACTGTTCTTCTCTGTAACATACACTGTTGTCAATAGTCAGTCTTTACATGAAAGCATACAACGTGATGTTTTCCTTCATATTCTGCTACCTTTCAATCATTGGGAGCAAGTCATTTGTTTGAATCACCTTCTACATGAAATAGAGAGTTTATCTACACAGAGGGTTTAAAGGTCTCATTCTTAGCCAAAGTAAGTATAAATAGACAAAAGATGTCATTTTAGAAAGTATTCACACAGAGTTCCAAATAACCATGTTTTCCTTCATATTCCTCAGCTTTTTGTTGGTTGTGAACATGTGTGAGGTGTTTGCACAGCCAACTAGTGAGAAACACAACAATTCAACACTGATTTCAAACTGTTCTTCTCTGTAACATACACTGTTGTCAATAGTCAGTCTTTACATGAAAGCATACAACGTGATGTATTCCTTCATATTCTGCTACCTTTCAATCATTGGGAGCAAGTCATTTGTTTGAATCACCTTCTACATGAAATAGAGAGTTTATCTACACAGAGCTTTTAAAGGTCTCATTCTTAGCCAAAGTAAGTATAAAAAGACAAAAGATGTCATTTTAGAAAGTATTCACATAGAGTTCTAAATAACCATGTTTTCCTTCATATTCCTCAGCTTTTTGTTGGTTGTGAACATGTGTGAGGTGTTTGCACAGCCAACTAGTAGGAAACACAACAATTCAAAACTGATTTCAAACTGTTCGGAAACACAACTTAATTCAACACTGATTTCAAACTGTTCTTCTCTGTAACATACACTGGTGTCAATAGTCAGTCTTTACATGAAACCACACACAATGTGATGTATTCCTTCATATTCTGCTACCTTTCAATCATTGTGAGCAAGTCATTTGTTTGAATCACCTTCTACATGAAATAGAGAGTTTATCTACACAGAGGGTTTAAAGGTCTCATTCTTAGCCAAAGTAAGTATAAAAAGACAAAAGATGTCATTTTAGAAAGTATTCACATAGAGTTCTAAATAACCATGTTTTCCTTCATATTCCTCAGCTTTTTGTTGGTTGTGAACATGTGTGGAGTGTTTGCACAGCCAACTAGTAAGGAAACACAACTTAATTCAACACTGATTTCAAACTGTTCTTCTCTGTAACATACACTGTTGTCAATAGTCAGTCTTTACATGAAAGCATACAACGTGATGTATTCCTTCATATTCTGCTACCTTTCAATCATTGGGAGCAAGTCATTTGTTTGAATCACCTTCTACATGAAATAGAGAGTTTATCTACACAGAGCGTTTAAAAGGTCTCATTCTTAGCCAAAGTAAGTATAAATAGACAAAAGATGTCATTTTAGAAAGTATTCACATAGAGTTCTAAATAACCATGTTTTCCTTCATATTCCTCAGCTTTTTGTTGGTTGTGAACATGTGTGAGGTGTTTGCACAGCCAACTAGTAGGAAACACAACAATTCAACACTGATTTCAAACTGTTCTTCTCTGTAGGATACACTGGTGTCAATAGTCAGTCTTTACATGAAACCACACAACGTGATGTATTCCTTCATATTCTGCTACCTTTCAATCATATGGAGCAAGTCATTTGTTTGAATCACCTTCTACATGAAATAGAGAGTTTATCTACACAGAGCTTTTAAAAGGTCTCATTCTTAGCCAAAGCAAGTATAAATAGACAAAAGATGTCATTTTAGAAAGTATTCACATAGAGTTCTAAATAACCATGTTTTCCTTCATATTCCTCAGCTTTTTGTTGGTTGTGAACATGTGTGAGGTGTTTGCACAGCCAACTAGTGAGGAAACACAACCAATTCAACACTGATTTCAAACTGTTCTTCTCTGTAACATACACTGTTGTCAATAGTCAGTCTTTACATGAAAGCACAACGTGATGTTTTCCTTCATATTCTGCTACCTTTCAATCATTGGGAGCAAGTCATTTGTTTGAATCACCTTCTACATGAAATAGAGAGTTTATCTACACAGAGCTTTTAAAGGTCTCATTCTTAGCCAAAGTAAGTAAAAATAGACAAAAGATGTCATTTTAGAAAGTATTCACATAGAGTTCTAAATAACCATGTTTTCCTTCATATTCCTCAGCTTTTTGTTGGTTGTGAACATGTGTGAGGTGTTTGCACAGCCAACTAGTAGGGAAACACAACTTAATTCAACACTGATTTCAAACTGTTCTTCTCTGTAACATACACTGTTGTCAATAGTCAGTCTTTACATGAAAGCATACAACGTGATGTATTCCTTCATATTCTGCTACCTTTCAATCATTGGGAGCAAGTCATTTGTTTGAATCACCTTCTACATGAAATAGAGAGTTTATCTACACAGAGCTTTTAAAGGTCTCATTCTTAGCCAAAGTAAGTATAAAATAGACAAAAGATGTCATTTTAGAAAGTATTCACATAGAGTTCTAAATAACCATGTTTTCCTTCATATTCCTCAGCTTTTTGTTGGGTGTGAACATGTGTGAGGTGTTTGCACAGCCAACTAGTAGGGAAACACAACAATTCAACACTGATTTCAAACTGTTCTTCTCTGTAACATACACTGTTGTCAATAGTCAGTCTTTACATGAAAGCATACAACGTGATGTTTTCCTTCATATTCTGCTACCTTTCAATCATTGGGAGCAAGTCATTTGTTTGAATCACCTTCTACATGAAATAGAGAGTTTATCTACACAGAGCTTTTTAAAGGTCTCATTCTTAGCCAAAGTAAGTATAAATAGAAGACAAAAGATGTCATTTTAGAAAGTATTCACATAGAGTTCTAAATAACCATGTTTTCCTTCATATTCCTCAGCTTTTTGTTGGTTGTGAACATGGTGTTTGCACAGCCAACTAGTAGGAAACACAACAATTCAATGATTTCAAACTGTTCTTTGAACATGATGTGTAGGTGTTTGCACAGCCAACTAGTAGGGAAACACAACTTAATTCAACACTGATTTCAAACTGTTCTTCTCTGTAACATACACTGGTGTCAATAGTCAGTCTTTACATGAAACCACACAACGTGATGTATTCCTTCATATTCTGCTACCTTTCAATCATTGTGAGCAAGTCATTTGTTTGAATCACCTTCTACATGAAATAGAGAGTTTATCTACACAGAGGCGTTTTAAAGGTCTCATTCTTAGCCAAAGTAAGTATAAATAGACAAAAGATGTCATTTTAGAAAGTATTCACATAGAGTTCTAAATAACCATGTTTTCCTTCATATTCCTCAGCTTTTTGTTGGTTGTGAACATGTGTGAGGTGTTTGCACAGCCAACTAGTAGGAAAACACAACTTAATTCAACACTGATTTCAAACTGTTCTTCTCTGTAACATACACTGGTGTCAATAGTCAGTCTTTACATGAAAGCATACAACGTGATGTATTTCTTCATATTCTGCTACCTTTCAATCATTGGGAGCAAGTCATTTGTTTGAATCACCTTCTACATGAAATAGAGAGTTTATCTACACAGAGCTTTTAAAGGTCTCATTCTTAGCCAAAGTAAGTATAAAATAGACAAAGATGTCATTTTAGAAAGTATTCACATAGAGTTCTAAATAACCATGTTTTCCTTCATATTCCTCAGCTTTTTGTTGGTTGTGAACATGTGTGAGGTTTGCACAGCCAACTAGTAAGGAAACACAACAATTCAACACTGATTTCAAACTGTTCTTCTCTGTAACATACACTGTTGTCAATAGTCAGTCTTTACATGAAACCACACAACGTGATGTATTCCTTCATATTCTGCTACCTTTCAATCATTGTGAGCAAGTCATTTGTTTGAATCACCTTCTACATGAAATAGAGAGTTTATCTACAGAGCTTTTAAAGGTCCCATTCTTAGCCAAAGTAAGTATAAAAAGACAAAAGATGTCATTTTAGAAAGTATTCACATAGAGTTCTAAATAACCATGTTTTCCTTCATATTCCTCAGCTTTTTGTTGGTTGTGAACATGTGTGAGGTGTTTGCACAGCCAACTAGTAAAGGGAAACACAACTTAATTCAACACTGATTTCAAACTGTTCTTCTCTGTAACATACACTGGTGTCAATAGTCAGTCTTTACATGAAACCACACAACGTGATGTATTCCTTCATATTCTGCTACCTTTCAATCATTGGAGCAAGTCATTTGTTTGAATCACCTTCTACATGAAATAGAGTTTATCTACACAGAGCTTTTAAAAAAGGGTCTCATTCTTAGCCAAAGTAAGTATAAATAGACAAAAGATGTCATTTTTAGAAAGTATTCACATAGAGTTCTAAATAACCATGTTTTCCTTCATATTCCTCAGCTTTTTGTTGGTTGTGAACATGTGTGAGGTGTTTGCACAGCCAACTAGGAGGTAAACACAACTTAATTCAACACTGATTTCAAACTGTTCTTCTCTGTAACATACACGGTTGTCAATAGTCAGTCTTTACATGAAACCACACAACGTGATGTATTCCTTCATATTCTGCTACCTTTCAATCATTGGAGCAAGTCATTTGTTTGAATCACCTTCTACATGAAATAGAGAGTTTATCTACACAGAGCTTTTAAAAGGTCTCATTCTTAGCCAAAAGTAAGTATAAATAGACAAAAGATGTCATTTTAGAAAGTATTCACATAGAGTTCTAAATAACCATGTTTTCCTTCATATTCCTCAGCTTTTTGTTGGTTGTGAACATGTGTGAGGGATTTGCACAGCCAACTAGTAGGAAAACACAACTTAATTCAACACTGATTTCAAACTGTTCTTCTCTGTAGGATACACTGTTGTCAATAGTCAGTCTTTACATGAAAGCATACAACGTGATGGTTTTCCTTCATATTCTGCTACCTTTCAATCATTGGGAGCAAGTCATTTGTTTGAATCACCTTCTACATGAAATAGAAGTTTATCTACACAGAGAGAGGGTTTAAAAGGTCTCATTCTTAGCCAAAGTAAGTATAAATAGACAAAAGATGTCATTTTAGAAAGTATTCACATAGAGTTCTAAATAACCATGTTTTCCTTCATATTCCTCAGCTTTTTGTTGGTTGTGAACATGTGTGAGGTGTTTGCACTGCACAGCCAACTAGTAGGAAACACAACTTAATTCAACACTGATTTCAAACTGTTCTTCTCTGTAACATACACTGTTGTCAATAGTCAGTCTTTACATGAAACCACACAACGTGATGTATTCCTTCATATTCTGCTACCTTTCAATCATTGGGAGCAAGTCATTTGTTTGAATCACCTTCTACATGAAATAGAGAGTTTATCTACACAGAGCTTTTAAAGGTCTCATTCTTAGCCAAAGTAAGTATAAAAGACAAAAGATGTCATTTTAGAAAGTATTCACATAGAGTTCTAAATAACCATGTTTTCCTTCATATTCCTCAGCTTTTTGTTGGTTGTGAACATGTGTGAGGTGTTTGCACAGCCAACTAGTAGGGAAACACAACTTAATTCAAAACTGATTTCAAACTGTTCTTTGAACATGTGTAAGGTGTTTGCACAGCCAACTAGTAGGGAAACACAACAAAATTCAACACTGATTTCAAACTGTTCTCTGTAACATACACTGGTGTCAATAGTCAGTCTTTACATGAAACTACACAATGTGATGTATTCCTTGCATTTTCTGCTACCTTTCAATCATTGGGAGCAAGTCATTTGTTTGAATCACCTTCTACATGAAATAGAGAGTTTATCTACACAGAGGGTTTAAAAGGTCTCATTCTTAGCCAAAGTAAGTATAAATAGACAAAAGATGTCATTTTAGAAAGTATTCACATAGAGTTCTAAATAACCATGTTTTCCTTCATATTCCTCAGCTTTTTGTTGGTTGTGAACATGTGTGAGGTTTGCACAGCCAACTAGTAAGGGAAACACAACTTAATTCAACACTGATTTCAAACTGTTCTTCTCTGTAGGATACACTGGTGTCATGAGTCAGTCTTTACATGAAAGCATACAACGTGATGTATTCCTTCATATTCTGCTACCTTTCAATCATTGGGAGCAAGTCATTTGTTTGAATCACCTTCTACATGAAATAGAGAGTTTATCTACAGAGGGTTTAAAAGGTCTCATTCTTAGCCAAAGTAAGTATAAATAGACAAAAGATGTCATTTTATTTGAAAGTATTCACATAGTTCTAAATAACCATGTTTTCCTTCATATTCCTCAGCTTTTTGTTGGTTGTGAACATGTGTGAGGTGTTTGCACAGCCAACTAGTAGGAAACACAACAATTCAACACTGATTTCAAACTGTTCTTCTCTGTAACATACACTGTTGTCAATAGTCAGTCTTTACATGAAAGCACAACGTGATGTATTCCTTCATATTCTGCTACCTTTCAATCATTGGGAGCAAGTCATTTGTTTGAATCACCTTCTACATGAAATAGAGTTTATCTACAGAGGGTTTAAAGGTCTCATTCTTAGCCAAAGTAAGTATAAATAGACAAAAGATGTCATTTTAGAAAGTATTCACATAGAGTTCTAAATAACCATGTTTTCCTTCATATTCCTCAGCTTTTTGTTGGTTGTGAACATGTGTGAGGTGTTTGCACAGCCAACTAGTAGGGAAACACAACTTAATTCAACACTGATTTCAAACTGTTCTTCTCTGTAACATACACTGTTGTCAATAGTCAGTCTTTACATGAAACCACACAACGTGATGTATTCCTTCATATTCTGCTACCTTTCAATCATTGGGAGCAAGTCATTTGTTTGAATCACCTTCTACATGAAATAGAGAGTTTATCTACACAGAGCTTTTAAAGGTCTCATTCTTAGCCAAAGTAAGTATAAAAGACAAAAGATGTCATTTTTAGAAAGTATTCACATAGAGTTCTAAATAACCATATGTTTTCCTTCATATTCCTCAGCTTTTTGTTGGTTGTGAACATGTGTGAGGTGTTTGCACAGCCAACTAGTAGGGAAACACAACAATTCAACACTGATTTCAAACTGTTCTTCTCTGTAGGATACACTGGTGTCAATAGTCAGTCTTTACATGAAACGCACACAACGTGATGTATTCCTTCATATTCTGCTACCTTTCAATCATTGGGAGCAAGTCATTTGTTTGAATCACCTTCTACATGAAATAGAGAGTTTATCTACACAGAGCGTTTAAAAGGTCTCATTCTTAGCCAAAGTAAGTATAAATAGACAAAAGATGTCATTTTAGAAAGTATTCACATAGAGTTCTAAATAACCATGTTTTCCTTCATATTCCTCAGCTTTTTGTTGGTTGTGAACATGTGTGAGGTGTTTGCACAGCCAACTAGTAGGGGAAAACACAACTTAATTCAACACTGATTTCAAACTGTTCTTCTCTGTAACATACACTGATGTCAATAGTCATTCTTTACATGAAACCACACAACGAGATGTATTCCTTCATATTCTGCTACCTTTCAATCATTTGTAGCAAGTCATTTGTTTGAATAACCTTCTACATGAAATAGAGTTTATCTACACAGAGCTTTTAAAGGGTCTCATTCTTAGCCAAAGTAAGTATAAATAGACAAAAGATGTCATTTTAGAAAGTATTCACATAGAGTTCTAAATAACCATGTTTTTCCTTCATATTCCTCAGCTTTTGTTGGTTGTGAACATGTGTGAGGTGTTTGCACAGCCAACTACTAGTAGGGAAACACAACAATTCAACACTGATTTCAAACTGTTCTTCTCTGTAACATACACTGTTGTCAATAGTCAGTCTTTACATGAAACCACACACAACGTGATGTATTCCTTCATATTCTGCTACCTTTCAATCATTGGGAGCAAGTCATTTGTTTGAATCACCTTCTACATGAAATAGAGAGTTTATCTACACAGAGCTTTTAAAGGTCTCATTCTTAGCCAAAGTAAGTATAAATAGACAAAAGATGTCATTTTAGAAAGTATTCACATAGAGTTCTAAATAACCATGTTTTCCTTCATATTCCTCAGCTTTTTGTTGGTTGTGAACATGTGTAGGTGTTTGCACAGCCAACTAGTAAGAAAACACAACTTAATTCAACACTGATTTCAAACTGTTCTTCTCTGTAACATACACTGGTGTCAATAGTCAGTCTTTACATGAAACCACAACGTGATGTATTCCTTCATATTCTGCTACCTTTCAATCATTGGGAGCAAGTCATTTGTTTGAATCACCTTCTACATGAAATAGAGTTTATCTACACAGAGCGTTTAAAAGGTCTCATTCTTAGCCAAAGTAAGTATAAAAGACAAAAGATGTCATTTTAGAAAGTATTCACATAGAGTTCTAAATAACCATGTTTTCCTTCATATTCCTCAGCTTTTTGTTGGTTGTGAACATGTGTGAGGTGTTTGCACAGCCAACTAGTAGGGAAACACAACTTAATTCAACACTGATTTCAAACTGTTCTTCTCTGTAACATACACTGTTGTCAATAGTCAGTCTTTACATGAAACCACACAACGTGATGTATTCCTTCATATTCTGCTACCTTTCAAATCATTGAGCAAGTCATTTGTTTGAATCACCTTCTACATGAAATAGAGAGTTTATCTACACAGAGCATTTTAAAGGTCTCATTCTTAGCCAAAGTAAGTATAAAAAGACAAAAGATGTCATTTTAGAAAGTATTCATAGAGTTCTAAATAACCATGTTTTCCT
>NW_024402410.1:0-3000 GCF_016859285.1 Xiphias gladius
GTATGGTTTATGTTTCAGCACTAACAACACTTGGTTAAGGTTAGGGGAAGATCATGGTCTGGTTTGATACAGAAAACCTACACAGTGACTTCAGACATAAGGTGTTTAGTCACATTACCCAAAACCATGATTTTTCCCTATCCTTAACCAAAGTGATTTTGTTGCCTAAACATAACCAGAGACAGGACTGTGGAAATGAATCCCGGTCCTGGTATGACAGTTGTGCGCTTTGTACACCCACCACTCCAACCACCATCTTGCGAGTCGCAAGCAGAGTCTGCTAACATTAAAAAATATAATGCTTCATTCATTAAAAAAAAAAAAGCCTCTGAACATAATCCAGCCAGTGATTCCTACAAAACAATTTTGCGGTTGCTGTTTAGTTGTATAGAAACATAATTTCTATGAGGGCTTAATTTGGAATAACATAGTGGACACCAACGTTTCCACCTTACAGATATCGTACAAAATGCAAATAATCTGACAGGGATGTTAAATATAGGCATTAGAACTACTGCATGTAACATCTGACCTTCAACAAAAAATATTGCAAAATATTGCAAAAATGCATTACAAGTTTAAAAAATGATGAAACATGATGAAAAAGCATTTTGATTGTCACACAAAAGCAGGTAACCTCTGGTAATATCACTCCTGCTCCTGCACGGTGAAAGCCTGGATTCTGACTCCTCTGCCTTGCTCCCCTGGAGAGCCCATGGAGACCCAGTAAAGACTGGCCCATACAGAAGGAACTCTGGACTCTTTAAGTAGTCCACACAGCACGGCACCTCTTGCCTTTTGGCAGATGGCCCACCAAGAGGGTCTACTATTAATGTTAGGAGATGTTTAGCAGGTGTCCAGGGCTAATGTGGACTGCCTTTTTAACTTGTTTTACAAATTTTAGATGGGGGATATGACTTGGTCCAAAAAAAAAAAATCAGTCAGATTTTTTTTTTTTTTTTTTTGCTTTACTCCCTGCAGGGAGAGTGGAGAGGAAGGAGCCTGCCAATTTATTAGTCTAAATAATAAAATACAAAAATCAGACAAGCAATGGGAATCTGTTAAGTCTTATTAGTTAAGTCAATCTTTTACAACAGTTACATGAATTCGGAACTGTCCCCCCCTTTTTTTTTAATTTTGAAAACATCAAACTGTAATTAACTGAAGGATCAACTCTAGCACAGTCATCACCTTGAGGGGTGAAAGTATTTCCCAATTTCATATCAAAAGGGTATTCAATAGGAAACAGCTAGAACTGGCCAACCAGAAGTGCACCAGGAGCAAAATGTGACTCCTGTAATAGATGTGTACTGCCGTTATAGGCTTTAGAAGTATGTTTTAGGCATACAAACTCTTAAGTGTGTACAGAAGATTTTACAGATTTCGAAGCAGCTAAGTTAATTGATATTGCAAGTCTTTGTATGGATATGTATAGTTTAATTTAATAAATACAGTTATCGTACTTTAAAAACGTGTTTAATGTGCTTTTTTAATTTGTGATCATAGTTTCCTCTTACATTGAACTTTAAATAAACCTGTTAAATGGTACTGAGTTCATTTTCTATTAACTAAAGAACACTTGCCTAGGTTTTCCAAATTTACCATATGCCTCATAATGAATCCAATGAAATAAAATATCTGTCTTTGGATCCTGTTCAAGGATCCTAAGACAGATATTTTATCTATTATTATATTACTGATTAAAGCTAACTTAATGTTCTTCTGTGATTACAATACTGTGCACTACTGGTTGTTTAGTACTGGCAGAAATATTGATACTTTACCCATAACAGAAACTAATGCACAACTATCAGCTTGTATCAGTCGTATCTCGCAATGCATAATATAATAACTACCCTACGTTTATGGTGCTTTTCGGAGGCGGAGAAAGAGAGAAGGAAGCAGATTGAAAGAGGGAGGAGAGAGAGAGAGATGAAAGACATTTTCCTGATAAACTTTTTGTTTGATAGGGGCCTGTGTGGAAAATGCCAGCCTACGTCCTCAGCTGTGGAAAGCATGTGCTGCAGGGAGGTGGATGCCCTCTGGACCCTGGTGGAGGATCTCACCCCCACACCCACCATATATCATGCTTGACTCTGTACACAGGCTTTGAAGCAAAATTACGAATCCCATTGTGCTACAGATAGCATAAATGTACTTCAGGTCGGAGTATGTTTAGAGCAGAAATAATAGGACTTTTTCACAGCAGCCATTTTGACATGAAAAAGTAGGTAAACACATGTGTTACTAATCACATTAATGAAGGTTCTGTTCTATCTAGGTACAGGCCTTAATTATATAGTTATATTATTCTGTTGAGTTTTTTTCAATTAGCCAATTGTTTATACACTAATTGTATAATGTAATTAAACCATAGTGGATAAATCTAATAAAATAGATTTTGATCTGATCCTCCTTTTAAATCATATACTTGATCTTATATATGCATAGTTGACTTGACCAATTTGAACTTGAAAATAGTAAAGCTAAGAAGTATTTATATGTACTTGAAATAAGTACAGCTGAGAAATTGGAGACAATATTAAAACTTAGTTTTATGTTACTCTATTACACAGTCCCCTTACATCAGCTCAACCTACCTCACTCTTTTGATTATGTTAACAAGACTATCAAGTTTAAATGTAGATATTGTTTCCCTAGCCCTGGGCAAAACTGCTACACAGCTTACAGGCAGGTTGTCTGATAGGCCTATGGCATTCTGGGAAGGCACAGTAGGAAGCCCTTACCCTCATGTGTTGTGTCAGACAACGGTTTCCAAAATAAGGAGGAATTTACAAAGGCTTTAAATGGCCCAATTTGTGTGACAATCAATACAAATTATTCACAATCACAAAGTGTCTTACTGTGTAAAAAATTTTGAATGAAGTTGAGCTCAGCCATATATCATATATACAGTCTGTACTGCATACAAACCCTCTGTCCTTAGACCCTTGATTAAGGAACACAAAAAAACCCTTTACCGGGGAAAATAAAATGGAA
>NW_024402411.1:0-3000 GCF_016859285.1 Xiphias gladius
GAGGATACAAACTTGATTTGATTAAGTCAGGAGTGCATTTTTACTCAAAACAAGGACTGTGTTTAATCCTGTTCCTTTAAGAAATCTGTTCAAATTTATGTCAGCAACTGAGACCAAAGCTACTCAGTAGTGCTTACAAGGAAAGGAACAGGACGGAGAAAATGATGTGCACACAAAACACGCACGCAAAAAAAAACACCTTCGCCTTCATATTCATCCAGTTTCCCATGTTTGCAAACTATGAATTTGTTTTTAAAACTTTCTGGTAGTTAGTTACAGTGAGTGAGTTAGAGTGAGGGATTCTCAAGAAAGTTGTTGTTGATATTTGAACAGCAAAACAAATCCCTCCCCTCAATGACTAAACATTTGTGAGAAGTAACTGTTTAGATTGTTTTAAAGAACTGATGACTTGACTGGTGGACAGTCAAGTGCTTGCATCGGTGAACACTGGCCCCGTCAGTCTCTTTACCAGCGCTTTACTGTCCCTCTCTGCGTGATTGCTCTGTTCTAGTCCGAAAATGCTCAATGGCCTCGCGACCATTAGAAAACCTCACTAATGTTCAAGTGGCTTCTCGCCCTTGCCTAATCATAGCACTGCTTTTTCAATTTTTGCTCTTCTGACCTTCTCCCCGTTGGCTGGTTCTCAGTTATCTCTCCACAACATATAATCGCATTGTCTCTTGACAATGCGAGTTCAGCACATTAGCACGTGGAGATTTACCAGCTCATGCTCCTTTCCGCCACCCTCCATCTTTTTTACATTGTCTTACGCATAAAGATAAACACAGATGTTGTGGATTCCATGCAATAGTTTTGTGTGGCTCGTTCCAAGGCACCTTGTTTTATTTTTTCATTTACCACCAGATTTTTTCCATCGGCACACAGAACAGACAGCTATCTGACCATGAGAATATTTGCTGAATTTGACAAAAGGTGTATTGGATTAAAGAAGCTGAGGTATAGACCGTTAACTTTCGGCGAGAAAAACTTACTTCAAAATTCTCATGACGTTACTGCCTATTTCGTTCATGAAGGTTTAACAACCAGTTTGTTGTTGATGAGCACTGGAAAACCGACGAATGATAATTGTCTAAATACTATCTCAAAGTATTACATACATTTACTTTGAGTTACTATGTTTGAGAAAAACTCATTTTAAAATTACTATTGCGTTAAGTTGCCTATTATTTTTCCAGAAGGTTTCACAACCAAATTACTTGTTTAAACGTAATGAAAAGAATATAGGCAAACATGTTTTGTTATAAGTTGTCTTTTCTTTCAAGGTTTCTGAAACAAATTTCTTTGTTTACAAACCTTCAACAGCTGAAGAATATGAGGGAAAGCATGGTTATGTATAGGCTTGTGTAAATACTTTCTCAAAAACATTATATATTTTCTATTTTTCAACTCAGTTAAGCTTTCTTTTCGTCCATAATATTTCTGAAAAATCTTTCTTGTTTACAAACACTGAAAACTTGAAGAATATGTAGGTTATGTTTGACTTGTTTAAAACACTGTCTCAAACACTGTATATGTTTACTTTGAGATACTTTCAGATAGAAAAACTTTAAAATTCACCTGCCATTACTACCATTTCTTTCCAGAAGGGTTAACAACGAAATTTATGTTTACAAGCACGGTAAACACAACCAATATGAAGGTAAACATGGTTCTCTTTAAACTGTCTAAATACAATCTCAAAACGTTTAATTTGAGTTAATATGTTTGAGAAAAACAAATTTCAAAATTACTATTAAGTAATTGCCTGATTCTTTCCTGAAAATTTCACAACTAAATTACTTGAAGGAAAACGTGCCTTTGTTTATGTACAATTTTTCTCATATATATATATATATATATATATATATATGAGAAAAATTATTTAAAAAATTATATAAATAAAAAATTATATATATATATATATATATATATATATATATATATATATATATATATATACAAACTTCTTTTAAAATTATTGTGTTAAGCTTTTCTTTCTAAAAGGGTTCTGAAATGTCTCTATTGTATATAAACACTGAAAACTGGAAGAATATGGAGGTGCCGTTTGAGTTATGTAAAACCAATCTCGAAACACTGCATATGTTTACTTTGAGATACTTTAGGTGAGAAAAACTAATATTAAAATAAGCAATATGTTACTGCCTATTTCTTTCCAGGGTTTCTTTATTACTAGTCAACTAGTCTACATTTAAATTACCATTTACTCGACATTAGGAACATCCCTAATTCTGCCCACGAAAGGCCACAACACACATCACCTAGTTCTGACCAAAGCAAGCCACAGCACAAATCAACAATCTAACGACAGGAGGCCACAAGACACATCAACTTATTATTACTCCAGCAGGCCACAACACTCATTAGCGTTTTCTGACCACGATGGGCCACGACACACATCAACTATTTTACCATGGTGAGTCACAACACAAATCAACTTGCTCTGACCACAGCAATCCACGGGCCACAACACACATCGAAACAGCTCTCTGTTCATGTGGCCATAGCATTACCATACACAGGACCTGTCTCAAAATGGCGGATTAGTGGGTTAAGTCAACGCTAAAATTTATTCACCACCAATGAGGAAAAGGTGATTTGCCATTCCTACAGGATCCCAATAAACAGAAATAATGCAGTCCTAATTAGAGAGACAAGTACAGTAGAGCACACGTTTTTGTAAAGACCGGTAGTTTACTCCTTTGCAATTTATTATACTCGAGCGCAATACTCAAGCGCAACCGACTACCCTATTTCTCCTAGACACCAACTTCTTGGTAGAACTTTCTTTGCTTGCTTTTCTCTTTCCCCTACCCTTACCCATATTATCACTGGCTCTATCCAATTGGATTATGAGGGAAAAAAAGCGCCTGGCTTTAAGATGCAGGTTACAATATTTAGGCTACAAAATTCTGAAATTATCAAGGTCTCTACCTTTATGTCAGTGCTCACATAAGAGACAGAAAAAATCTGTTTGACTTT